>NC_051222.1:2939161-3136661 GCF_015220715.1 Pygocentrus nattereri | reverse complement strand
GAAAACACTCACAAACATGTGAAACATGCAACCTGCCCTTTAGCTCTGTGTTCGTCAGCATGACACTGCTACACTATTTAAGGTGGAACAGGAAAATCTGAACATGAAGCTGGCAAACAGGAAGCCAACTTCAGTTCCATACTAACGTTGGCACATTTCAGTTTCAGTTTCATTTCCCAAACACTTTAGCCAAGCGCCCTAACACTATTCCTCGTAATAAACTGACGCACGTTCAGCTCTGTCTTGTCATTATTCACCACCAAAGCTTTGATTTAATCACTGTGTTTCATGTTTTGGCAGAGAAGATGACTGGAGGTTTTCTTTTAGAAATGTATGGATCTGAGTAACAACTGAAATCTGTAACTATATCACATACCTCTGTGCGTAGAGTCAGCTCCAAAGCTAATATTAACTGGTCCGATAAACACGCCTCCATGTAGAAGAGGTGCATTGACTGTTCCTCCAGTCTGAGCTGTGGAGGTCTGGACTGGTTCATTCTGAGCTCTGATGGTCTGGACTCGACCAGTTTGACCTGTGTTTATGTGAGGGCAGAAGAGAGTTACTATAAAATTCCAGAAAGGATACAAAAAAGTCTCAGAACTAAACTAATTTAAACCAAAGTCTTCTGTCAGCAAGCCTGCTTTGACATTACATTTCCAGCTCTGAGGCTTTGATCCATACTACTATCATAAGAACATCAAGTACAACACCGTGGAGAACTATTATGAAGCATTCATCTAAATATACTATTCATATTTTCACTGGGTCTGAAAGAAGTGCTAGTGAACGTGTTGTGTTGTAAACACATCATGAAACTGTAAATCTTAAGCCTTTTGGATTCTAGTATAGCACACATGGTTATCACCCCCTGCAAAACATCATAAACCAAAACTTACAAATGTTCTGTTTCTTTATAAATAAACCAAATGAAACTCGGCATTTTCTACATTCTTCATTCAAACGAGACCACCTGAATTTATTAGAGAAATGAGCACACCAAAAAATATCTTAATAAAAAGATAAACTCCACTTGAACAACAAAAGAGCCAGACAGTGGAAAGAGTAAAGGAGAAAAGAAGTATATTCCATTACCTCGTTTATCAGTTATATCCTGCAACACTTCAGGATTATTTGCCATCTTGTATGACTGGAACTGTAAAAGGATAACGCAGTCAAGTTAATGGAGTAATGCGGTAATATTTGGTGTTGAGGATTCCGCATGTGAATATTATTATTTATAATCTGTATCTATAAAAGATCATTTCTAATCTCTGAAATGGAGAAAATCATAATGAATGTTTAACATATCATTGCTGACTAAAGAAAAATATGCCTCAAAATTAATAATTTTACCAATGAAGGCAAAACACAAACACATCATTTCTAAAGTAAGTTTCTGATATAAAATTAATGAAATGAAAATAGAATAAATAAATAAAAAATCAGAAATAATAATAAAAGCCAAAGTGAAATGAGGTAAAGAAATATGTGAATGTGTATGCAGATATGAATATCTATACATTAGCAGATCTGAGGACACACATAATGCAATAGCTATTATATACAGAATAATAAGACTCTTTATAAAAATGACATTTGAACATTATATTACAGAGAAGTAGCTGTAATACAGTAAAGAGGTTTTTTTTTAAGTTTATAGTGTGAGGTGACTGCTGTGGTTAATGGTCTACAGTTCTTTGGCCATCAGCATGTGTGGTTGTGCTTGTTTTGATGCTCCTAAGTCTTCCACCAGACTGAAGAGGCTAGAAATGTCCAGTATGATAAGGGTCAGCTGGAATTTTGAGTGCACTTCATCACCCTGTTCTGGCACATGTCCTGAAGTGTTGGCAGATACATCCAGTGATCCTTTCTGATGTCCTAATTATGTGCTGGAGTTCTTGTGAAACTCCTTACCATTGGCTATGATGCCCACTACAGTGATAGTATCTGCAAACCTCAAGATCTTCACAGCTGGTTCCTTAGAGACACAGTCATTGGTGTAGAGACTGAAGAGAAGAGGTGAGAGCACACAATCTTGTGGTATTCCAATACGGGGGTCTGGTGTTTTCCAAGCCGCACCTGCTGTCTACTGTTCATCAGGAAATTCATGATCCACTGACAGATGAGATCTGTCACAGACAGCTAGGGCAGTTTGACCTGCAGCAGCTGTGGCACTATGGTATTTAATGCTGAGATGAAGTCCTCAAACAGAACTCTGATGTGGGTTCCAGGACTGTGGAGATGCTGTAGCATGAAATGCAGGGCCAAGTTGACCACAACATCAACAGAACTGTTAACCCTGTATGAGAACTGTAGCAGAGCCAGCAGAGGGTTTGTAAAGGCCTTCAAGTGATTTAGGACCGTGATGTCCACAGCGGTCAGGGCTACTGGCCTGTAGTCATTTAGTCTAGTAATATTAGTATTTTGGGGGGGACTGTAATGATGGTAGAGGTAATCATACAAACATCTATACAGTTCATTTGATAATAATTCTGTAAAAGATTTACTGTTACCACTGCAAATGGAGGAGGGTTTCTTCTCGAGTTCCTGCTTTCCTGAACTAAAGTCTAACTACAAATATGAAGGGGAAACGTTGCATCAGTGATCATGATTTGTTTTACCATTCTCTGATTTCGTCTTCAGTCTTCAGAAAGAACATCTGAAATGTCCATCTACATCAAGATGCCCAGGGTTAGTTTACAGAACTACATAATACAATAATATCACAAATTTGTAATTCACAATAGTGTAACTTCACAGTGTTGACCAGAACTCTGTGTCTTAAGATAGACACCAGGCCATTTACTTGCTCTTTCAGCGCTTCAGCTCTGGAGTTTCTAAAAGACATTTAACCAGAAAAACAAAAACCGGTCAGAACACATTCCAGTCATATCCAGTACATCAACCCAAGTCAGTGAAGTACAACTGAAGTACCCACCAAATGTTTGTGTTCATGTGTACTTTGTTTACTTTTATTTAATTACAAATAATGCAAATGATTCTAAAAGGGACTAAATTCAGCAACAAAATGTTGAGATTAACATGAAGAACAAGATTTCCATTTAAAAGACAACAGGTATGTCAGCTACACACAAATATGAACAGTACTAAGATTTTTTACCGGCTTAGTTTGTTTTTATGTCTTCTCTGAGTGGTGTTACATAACTCTGTCACATAACTATATGAAATCTGATAATCTGACCTGCTGCCCGGCTCAGTTTTAATGTGGCAGTCGTTCCTCTGACTGTATTTCAGAGACGTCTCTAAACGGGCTTAATGAGCGTGAAGCACTTCTCTGAGAATTTCTTTAAATATTTCCCAGTTCTTGTCTGTTAATAAACATCAGATGAATCAGTCGTGTGACCCCAGCTGGGTGGATTTTCAAACTCAGAGAACAAATTCTAGCCAGTTCGACGTTGCTAGTTTCATGTAAAGGCTGAAGAGGTGGACAGTGTAACACTACTGTGATGAATTATTTATCATAATTAATCTACTTTATTGAGCACGTCTCGGATATCAGTACTTAAAGAAAAGTGGCCGACTGCCCGTTTCGTCATTAGTCCTGTTTAACTGGATTCAGTGCAGTGTGTGAAACACTGAATCATTCATAGTTCATATTCATAGTTTTGGTGGCTGTTTGTAACAGTTCAGAATGTTCTGATGCGTAATGTGTGTTGTGGAAATATCTTGAAGTATCATCACATTTTAGCTGTATCACCCACCCCTAGTAGCTAGCTAACATTATGCTAACTTTAAAGTGTGCTGCTCCTTCTCCAAATGTCTCGCTGTCTCTCCCTCTCTCTCTGTCTCTCTGTCTCTCTCTCTCATCTGTCTCTATCTCTCTCTCTCTCTCTCATCTGTCTCTATCTCTCTCTCTCTCTCTGTCTCTCTCATCTGTCTCTATCTCTCTCTCTCTCTCTCTCCCTCTCTCTCTCTCATCTGTCTCTATCTCTCTCTCTCCCTCTCTCTCTCTCATCTGTCTCTATCTCTCTCTCTCTCTCATCTGTCTCTATCTCTCTCTCTCTCTCTCAATCTGTCTCTATCTCTCTCTCTCTCCCTCTCTCTCTCTCATCTGTCTCTATCTCTCTCTCTCTCCCTCTCTCTCTCTCATCTGTCTCTATCTCTCTCTCTCTCTCTCTCATCTGTCTCTATCTCTTTCTCTCCCTCTCTTTGTCTTTCTATCTCTCTTTCTCTCTCTGTCTCTCACTCAATCTGTCTCTCTCATCTGTCTCTATCTCTCTCTACCTATCTCTCTCTCTCTCTCGCTCTCTATCTCTCTCTCTACCTCTTTCTTTGTGTGTCTCGCTAACCCTCTCTCTCTCTATCTCTCTCTCTCTCTCTCTACCTCTGTCTGATTTGTGACAACAACTGCTGTAAAAAGAGCAATATAAATACATTTTGCTTGCTTGCTTGCTGAGAGAGAGACACAGAGAGAGAAAGAGAGAGACAAAGAGAGAGGGAGAGAGAGACAGACAGACAGACAGAGAGAGACAGCGAGAAAGAGAGAGAGAGAGAGACAGAGAGTGACAGAGAAAGAGAGAGACAAAAAGACATAGAGAGAGAAGACAGAGAGAGAAAGAAAGACAGACAGAGAGAGACAGAATGACAAAGAGAGAGAGAGGGAGAGAGAGACAGAGACAGACACAGAGGGAGAGATTGACAGAGAAAGATAGAGACAGAAAGAGAGAGAGAGCGACAGAGACAGAAAGAGAGAAAGAAAGATTGACAGAGAAAGACAGAGGGAGAGACAGAGAGAAGAGAGAGACAGACAGAGAGAGAGACAGACCAACAGAGAGACAGAGAGGGAGAGACAGAGAGAGAGAGAGCGAAAGAGAGAGAGACAGAGAGAGACAGAGAGAGAGAGTTGGAACAGCTTATTAATAGTGAGTTACAACGAGAGAATCATCTGCAAAGTCACACTTAAAAATTCTTATAAAAAGCAGTGATATATTATTTTCAGTTTCACACGGTGCAAATAGTTTACAATATTAACTGAAAGCTCTAAAAATCTGCTGCAGCACTACTGAAAACCAGCCTGACTGCTGCACTGATCTCAGAGTGGGGCTTCAATGAGTTCAACAATGTTTTCTTGTCAGTAGTTTGAAAAGGCAGTCAGGATTAATGTGATGACTGTACTGAGCTGAGTGGTCTTTATCTCCGAGGACAGTGTCAATGGACCACAGAACACTTTTCCATTTCACCTCAGTCAATTTTAAATGAGCTTGGGCCCAGAGAAGGTGGCAGCGTTTCTGGAGCCTGTTTATGTTTGGTTTCTTCTTTGCATTTTAGTTGTAACTTGCATTTGTAGATGCAGTGATGAACTGAGCCCATTCTGAGCCCATGTAGTGATTTCCACTAGAGAATTATCTGTTTTTAATCTAGTGCCACAGTTGTCAATCAACTAAAGCATTACACAACTTTACCAGCCTTTTATTGCCCCTTCCAAACTTTTTTGCAATGTGTTTGCTGGCATCAAATTCAAAATAGACATATATTTATCAAAAAAAATAAAATTTTAAGGTGGACTGAAAACTCAGAATAAGAAACTAACTAGGAAACCAGTTTCCATCTCACTAACACAAAGAGTTCTATGCTATGGCCTATTGTTTGATCCAGTGCCTTAAGTAGACATAAATTGGTAGGTCGGTGAAAAAGTGGGTAGGCCAACTTAGTACATGTAGTTTCCAAATTTTCTTATGTCTCATTTCTAGCCTATTCCAACCACACAGTCATCACCCTACCTAATCCAACACTTCTGCTCCATGTTAATACAAAACAACAGCAATTAACTGGAAGGATACAGGATTCACATAAACAACCAGCACTGCAGCACCCTTCACTATAAAGTATGTGTCCACTTACTACAGTCACGTTTGCCCAATAAAGATGACATTACTGAGATAAAATCAGACAAAACAAACTTTAAAAACTAAACTTCATCATTTTAGGCTAAAGCGTACTGCCACAGCAGGAATAAAAAATATTAATGACCCATTCATGTCTTACCTTAATGCACTGACATAACGTCAGATGTTTGCTTTAACATTTTCACAAGGCCCATGTTAGCCTTTGTAGTAATATAGCACTATACTTACAAAATTCACAGAAAAACTAATAAATTTTTTCAGGTTTGGACAAGTACAAATAGTTAGGATCCCCAGTTTAACATCCCCAGTTTACCAGACTGGAGCTTCAAATTCAAACACTGGCATGGTGAACAAGCTGAAGGCTTGAGACAATGGTGGATAGCAAAAGTTGCTGTGCACTGAATGCAGGGCTTAGAAAACAAGGCGGAGCTTGGCAGAGAATGTATGATTTGATTGGGCTTAATACAGACAGCTCACACAGAAAACAAATCAAATTTCCCAAGAACTAAGATCAGTCTGGGCAGGCTCAGGTAGTGGAAGGGAACTCACCAAAGAAGAAAAAATAAAAAATTAAAAAATTCGAGGCCCATCTGAATTACTCAAATGCTTTAAGTTGCACCTGTATTTCATCCCTTATATGAATCATCATGAAAGAAAGAAGAAACCCGTAAACATGGTACCTATTTATCTCGGATCAGCTAGCTCAGCTAACGCTGCCTCAGGCTGGAGTCCAGCTGTGAGAGTGGATCTCAGCAGGTTTCGTGTTTGGCCTCTGATAATAACGCTGTTTTCTTTAGTTCATGTTAAATGAACACAGATGACCGTTTGGACGCGGTCTTATACCCCTCAAACCTTATAAAATGATAAATATATATAGAACACAGATCTGAGGCTAAAGAAAAATATACACAGTGCAAAGAAACACACCGTGAATCATTACATAAACAACCCAACAGAAAGTAATAATCAGAACTGGAAACAGCAGAATCGTTAATTTTCCTATGTAGACATTTCAGCAAATAACCACAACTCACTGAACTGAAAACTTCCTCTCTCTAACCTCAGTTCAGTCTGAGAGTCTGTTTCACACCGAAAGTCAAAAACAAGCAGTAAATCAGTAAAAATACCCACTAAAGCCGAGAGCAGAGTCACCTGCTTCTGAGGTTGGAGTTCAGAGTCTTCAGTTAGAAAAGTTCAGCTCCATCTTTATCAGGATCTCCAGTCCTACAGCAGAGACACTCACCAGCTCATATATGATAATACCATCTGTAGTTTCTCACAGTCCACCAGCTTATTATATCACACACTCAGCTCCTCTACTGGAGTTCAGACTGAATGATAAACTAGCTGGAACTTCCTTTTGCTCAGAACCAGTTGGGGCACATTCAGTCACATTAGAGTGTGTGGTTTCTTTAGTTGCGATGCTGTAAAGGTGTAGGAACAAACTCTTCGGTGACACTCGTCTCTTGCATATAAAGATGTTTATTAGCATTGAGAGGTCGAAGTCACAGACAAGCCTTCGCGAACCAGCTTGGAGTGAAGAGCCAATTGTTTCTCTGACACATACACACATGTGTTCCCCCCTTTTTTGGGACATTTACGTCTCCAAAAACCAAGGAAGGGCCCTTACTTGCATACTTTAAGTACATGGAGTGCGAGAACGAAAAACCTGTCAGGCAGCTTTCTGTCTTAAATGTCCATCAAACAATCTAGACAGGAAAAAGTCTCTCGCGGTCCTCCTGCCCTGAGCAACCACCTATAGTACTCCATGTCAATCTTGAAAGGATGATAACAAATCACTTAAAATGTAATTAGCAAATACATTTGAAACCTCAGAAAATAAAATCAAAAATGTCCACCTTCCAGCTGGTCGACCCATTGGACTTTCCAGCAGACCTATCCCTGCCTAACAACCATATCCCTAGCCATCGAAAAAAGAAAAAAAACATCTGAGGTCCCAATGTACCTAGTTAATATAATATATTATATAATATAATAATATAATATATGTTAGTTAATATAAATCAAATAAATGGAAATTAATTATTAATTAATTATCCCATTACATAATTACAAAAGACAAGAATAAATGTCAAGATTATAATAAGCTCAATACTCAAATTGGATATTTATCCATCAATTTAGGAGTTATCACTTCTTCCTCTTCTATATCAGTCATCTGTAAGACTGACAACTGACCTTTTTCCCCTGGCATCACAACTCCTACCCATCTCAATATCATAGCTTTCGCACAGGTCAATATCAGCGTACAAAAACAAAACATTGCACACAATGATATAACCACTGCTATCAAAACCTGAACTATAGCTGACCCCAACGGACCCAACTTCTCTAACAACCAAGCATTAGCTGACCATCCAGCTCCCTCAGAAGGACCAAATGCATCTCTTATATGTTTCAAAGCATCTATAACATTAGTTATGTTATCAGTGCTATCAGAAATTAAAGTATAACAGTCATCTCCTGTCAAATTCAAAGCCACACAAAGACCTCCTTGTTTAGCTAAAATGTAATCAAGCGCCATATCATGTTTCAACAATGTCAATCTATGACTCTTTTGAGTATTAGACAAATATTCAAAACCTTTTATTGTCTCATTTGCAAAACCTTGTAATGTATAAGTAATATTATCAATATGATCATCCAAAAACGTCACACCATACCATGGAAATATTCCAATTCCCCACTTCTCTACAAGACTTGTTCTCCAATGATAGGCTTCCAAGTTATGAAATTTTGCCATTTCTCTTTTCCTCCTATTTCCCAAACGACCACTTGATGAGTTCTCATGAGGAGCTTGTCCTATCCCTACATTAAAAACTTCATACGGTAGCTTTAACGTTGCCATATAACAACAACCTGTCCATCCATATGGCAAAAATATATAAGCTTTATCATCACAAACCCACCAAATGTCCTTAAAATTCCCAATAGTTACATTTCCTGTGAAATTTGATTCCTTACCATTAAAGTTACACTCGACTTTCGCTTTGGTAAATGAAAAACCACTTCATGTAAGTTTTCCCAAGGATACTTTGTACGATCACCCAAAGTCATCATATAAGTCTTACACTCTGATATTCCCATAAACACCCCTGGACCTCCACGAGGGTTATTTGAGCAAAACCACTTGTCAGCCTGCACTGGTTTCACCTCTATTGCATCAGGAATCGCCGTCGTCACATCCTCATGCTGATCAAGTAAATTTATGTATGGCAAGTTACTTAACCAAGCACATTCTAACTGGGGTCTAAACAAATTCGATGCCATCCATTGATAGCCATCCATCTATTTTGTGGCGAGTGTTGATGGTATAACATCCACGATACTACATAATATTGACATTTGATAGCTAATGGTTCTGGCACCGCTTCTAAAATTAAAGACTATGAACCTGGTGCTGGAATCTTTACTACACATGGACCATCCACTTTACTCACTGATCTCACAGAATGAGTCAACTGCTGAAACCATAAATTTCTCCCCGCAAATGGGTCTGCTATTTTCATTGCTGAGGAATCAAATCCATATGCTTTCCACTTAGCTTCTCTCTTCTGTAATGCATGATAATGGTCAATCATATCTTCTGATATCCAATCAGAATCAAAAAACTCATCATCCACCATTGGTTCTCTAATTTCAAAACTCTCATTACTAGTCTTCACACTAGACTCTATCTTTAGCATAGACTTCTGAGTTACATTTACCCCCTCTTTAAATTTTAATGATGTCATATCAAATGTCTGTGTCACATTTACAGAGTTCATAGGCAACAAAGATGTTGTCTCTGTTTCATTAGCCAAAATTAGCCTTGTCCTAACTTCACTTGTAATGTTTCCTGAAGTGACAATAGTAGAGGCTGTCACCATTGCTGTAGTAACATTCAACCCCTTCAGAGACATAGCTAAAGTAGTAGTCTGTATTGATGTATTAACACTCTTAGTTATTTCCTGAGCTAAAGTAGTGACCCTCATCTGTCTATTATTCACCCTCGGAGTGGTTACTGTAAGTACTCCAGTAGGACTCACATCTTTTAACACAACTACCACCTTACGAGTTATGTGGCCTTCTCTCCACCCCTTACTAGATGGCACAAACTTAAAATGTTGCTTGAAATAAGTGCATGTATATTCTCCCTGATCTTCCCATGTGACATTATGCACAAAAAGCGAACAATCATTCTTAACTTTGAACCACCTCATGGCATTATATAAAAGATACTTCCTCTGATCATGAGGAACTGCATCAACTTCAGGTCCCTCTAACATCACATCTTCACCACGACTATTTCTCCACCGAGCAGGGTTATTACCTCCAACATTAAATCTCTCACATCGACAGGGAAGATGAACCCCTCTTCCTATTTTAGCTCTAACTACCGTCTTTAAAGGATCTGGTGTTGTCAAAATTATCTGAGAATCTTCTGTAGTTGAATATGACTCATTTAGCAGAGTTATATTATCTAAAATCTTTTCTCCCTCAATTCTCGTACCGTTTGGTAACTCTTTTCCGAACTGGCCTTGGGCTCCTCCTTCTACCTGAACCCCCTGATGCTCCTGCAGCTGAGTTACTGCCCTTTGTGGCCTTTGACGCTTCACACTCCACTGAAATAGGTTCTGCTGGTTCTGGGACATATTGGAAGTCAATGTCACCAACCTTCTTTCCTGTCCATTAACTGAAGAGTCACTTCTGGCATCATCAGAAATGTACACAACATCATCAACATCTTCCACCCCATGGATAATCTCACCTTCTGAAATTTGACTCTGGAAATCTCTATGCATTTCGACTTCTTCACATCGTTCTGCATTCCCGTCTGACTGTTTTGAACCCTCATCATGACTCTAATAGTTCTTAAATCCCCTCTTTTAACCCCAAGGTATATTTTAAACTTTTGGAACTCGTACAAAGGTCTGTCCACTCTTGCATCCACACCTGAACATACTCTCCAGAACTTCTCACTCAGCGGCACTCACCATGAAGCCCGCTCGCCCCCCTGACAGCATGACAGAGAGTGACTGCAGAATAGCACCAAGCCAGCAATTAGAGACCCGAGCAAAATCAAATTTGAACTCTCAGGGGCCACTTTTCAGTGGTGACCCTCAGAGCATACTCAAAAATGACCAGCCCAAGTACAGCAACCCCAGCATTGGAACCCCCTGGGACCATTCCCATGGAGACCGTACTCAAATCCTGAGTATACTGAGACCCGGTCCGGCCGTGCGCTGACCGGAGTCGGACTCACTCAGTCTTGAGACTGTCTTAGGATTTCTGCAGTTTCAGAGTCACCCTAATCAGGTCGAGAGAGGCACAAAAGCCACACAGCACAGCACCCCAGAATAGAAAAAGCTCATGAAGAGATGACCAGGCACGAACACAGACAACAGACCGACCCAGCACCAGTCCAATACTATTCTCACCTTTATTAGCAAATATTCTCCTACTAACCAGCAAACAAACATATATACCCTATTTTAAATAGTCTTTCTCAGGGGCTTATAGGGATCACTTAACTTACGTGTCCTTTCAAAAAGGCTCATTTTCTATCAAATCCCCCTTGAAAGCTCATGGTTTTTATTCCTAATTTATTAACAAATACTCTCCTCATTTACCTTAAACAATAAAACGTCCTCCTTAGGGCTCATGAAAACTCCTAATACGTCCTTTGTGGGGCTTATAAACTTTAATCTCACTATGTCCTCCTTATAAGAGGCTCATAAATTTATTTCTATCAAGTCCCCTACAAAGGCTCATAGATTTATTCATGTTCATAAAGTACACATGAACTAATTCTAAACTGTCCCCTTGGAGGCTCATAAAGTTTCAACAATACAAGCAGAATTCCTTTTCTTCATTAATACACAGCTTTCATACATTCACTCTTCATCCACACAGCAGATCTGCGTCTTAGAAACTGACACACTCAGAGAACTTAACCACACACGCATATTCAACCAACGCACACACATAGCTGCGCAGACACAACCAACGCACACACATAGCTGCACAGACACAACCAACACACACACATAGCTGCGCAGACACAACCAACACACACACATAGCTGCACAGACACAACCAACACACACACACAGCTGCACAGACACAACCAACACACACACATAGCTGCGCAGACACAGAAGCTGCTTCGCACACACTGAGAAAGAAGCTAAGGAGGAGGGGCGCTCAGCTCACACACAGACACACACAGGTTAACTGGCCCCCCTTTTTTCGCAGACAGAGAGAGAGAGAGAGAGAGAGAGAAAGAATGACTAGTTTTTTTTTCACAACACACACAGACTATTTCATCAAAACACATACAAATTCCACATAAAAATTCTCTCACACAGGGATTGATCATTTCCCATTCATTCATACCACCTAGACGCATGCATTATGGCCGCATTCCCTTTATTTTCCTTATCCTTTAAAAACTCTAAATTTATGCTACCTTTGAGACAAAGTTATCCTAACGACAAGACAGCATCCATCCCGAGTGGCCAACTGCAGGCGAGGGGCTTCTTTCTACGCCGGATTTGCAACTTTAACCTCCAGTCTTATAAACTCATTATAAAACTGACCTTGAAATCAACTAATAATAATCAAGGTTTTTATCGGCCTGCCTATTGCAGCCTCTTACAAGAGGGCTTTCTTTCCCCATTTGCAGCCCCTTTTCCTTTACTCTTTTCCTTTCCTTATTTCTCTTAACACTTTTTCCTTTTTACACTTCACTTTACTTCTTCTCTTTGTTCCTTCACTTTTCTCTATTACCTTTAACTACCGAATTCCCTAGGCCCAGGGTGTTCTCCCCCAAATTTAGACTATTACACTTATTCCTCAAGGCTCAAGTTTCACACTGTGGCGAATGGAAAACACATGACTTACTGTTAACGAGATAAAAAGTACCCTAATCTACGTTACGCTTGCATGGTGTCAATCAATCCCACTTCTAGTGTTACTCCTAGGGTATTAACTTCTTCTTAACTCTATTTACTCTTTTCTACTCTTTTTCCCTTTATTCTACCGTACTCCCCCCTGTTGCGGCGTATTACAACGCAACAAAACAAAATTTAGAACGAAGAGGCAAACCCACAACCAAGACAGCATGGCACACCCACACAAAGCCCTTTAACGGTGCGACCAAACAGCACAACAGAACAGCACAGCCTCACCGAATGGACCAGCGCTCACACGTGAGAAAAACTCACCCTCTTCTGTCGACAAAAGGAGCGAAGGTAGATGCGCTGAAGCGGTCGTCTGCATCTGCCGGTGACAACACGTCCGAAGTTCGTGACGCCAAATTCTTGTGGTTTCTTTAGTTGCGATGCTGTAAAGGTGTAGGAACAAACTCTTCGGTGACACTCGTCTCTTGCATATAAAGATGTTTATTAGCATTGAGAGGTCGAAGTCACAGACAAGCCTTCGCGAAAGAGCTTGGAGAGAAGAGCCAATTGTTTCTCTGACACGTCCGTTTACAACTCCAGGTTTTATACCGGTGTGGACATCTGGTTTCTGTCCTCAATTTCGATGTATGGATCTTCTTTAGCCAAATTTGGTATAAACATACGTTATTGTCCAGAGTAGCCCCAGTCTAATATATAGCATTGTTTACATTCAGGGGGGGCCCATCCTGTGCAGCTGCCTCCTGAATCAGCTCCACCATATTTCAGTCAGAGGCCCACAGGATAAACTCAACCAGAATCTACACAGTCTAATAACCAATATGATAGAAAATAATGTTACGACTATAGAATTAATAAGATCAAATTCACCACATTTAACAATAAGTATAGCGGTCAGTTTAACAGTTAGTTTAGCAGTCAGTTTAACAATTAGTTTAGCAGTTAGTTAAGCAGTCAGTTTAGCAGTAAGTTTAACAATATGTATAGCGGTCAGTTTAACAGTCAGTTTAGCAGTCAGTTTAGCAGTCAGTTTAGCGGTCAGTTTAACAATTAGTATAGCGGTCAGTTTAACAGTTAGTATAGCAGTCAGTTTAGCAGTCAGTTTAGCAGTAAGTTTAACAATAAGTATAGCGGTCAGTTTAACAGTCAGTTTAGCAGTCAGTTTAGCAGTTAGTTTAGCAGTCAGTTTAGCAGTCAGTTTAGCGGTCAGTTTAACAATTAGTATAGCAGTCAGTTTAGCAGTAAGTTTAACAATAAGTATAGCGGTCAGTTTAACAGTCAGTTTAGCAGTCAGTTTAGCAGTCAGTTTAGCGGTCAGTTTAACAATTAGTATAGCGGTCTGTTTAACAGTTAGTTTAGCAGTCAGTTTAGCAGTCAGTTTAGCGGTCAGTTTAACAATTAGTATAGCAGTCAGTTTAGCAGTAAGTTTAACAATAAGTATAGCGGTCAGTTTAACAGTCAGTTTAGCAGTCAGTTTAGCAGTCAGTTTAGCGGTCAGTTTAACAATTAGTATAGCGGTCTGTTTAACAGTTAGTTTAGCAGTCAGTTTAGCAGTCAGTTTAGCAATCAGTTTAGCGGTCAGTTTAACAATTAGTATAGCAGTCAGTTTAGCAGTAAGTTTAACAATAAGTATAGCGGTCAGTTTAACAGTCAGTTTAGCAGTCAGTTTAGCAGTCAGTTTAGCGGTCAGTTTAACAATTAGTATAGCGGTCTTTTTAACAGTTAGTTTAGCAGTTAGTTTAGCAGTTAGTTTAGCAGTAAGTTTAACAATTAGTATAGCGGTCAGTTTAACAGTTAGTTTAGCAGTCAGTTTAGCAGTCAGTTTAGCAGTAAGTTTAACAATTAGTATAGCGGTCAGTTTAACAGTTAGTTTAGCAGTCAGTTTAGCAGTAAGTTTAACAATTAGTATAGCAGTCAGTTTAACAGTTAGTTTAGCAGTCAGTTTAGCAGTAAGTTTAACAATTAGTATAGCGGTCAGTTTAACAGTTAGTTTAGCAGTCAGTTTAGCAGTAAGTTTAACAATTAGTATAGCGGTCAGTTTAACAGTTAGTTTAGCAGTCAGTTTAGCAGTAGGTTTAACAATTAGTATAGCAGTCAGTTTAACAGTTAGTTTAGCAATTAGTTTAGCAGTTAGTTTAGCAGTAAGTTTAATAGTTAGTATAGCGGTCAGTTTAACAGTTAGTTTAGCAATTAGTTTAGCAGTCAGTTTAGCAGTAAGTTTAATAGTTAGTATAGCGGTCAGTTTAACAGTTAGTTTAGCAGTTAGTTTAGCAGTCAGTTTAGCAGTAAGTTTAATAGTTAGTATAGCGGTCAGTTTAACAGTCACTTTAGCAGTCAGTTTAGCAGTCAGTTTAACAATTAGTATAGCGGTCATTTTAACAGTCAGTTTAGCAGTCAGTTTAGCGGTCAGTTTAACAATTAGTATAGCGGTCTGTTTAACTGTTAGTTTAGCAGTTAATTTAGCAGTAAGTTTAACAATTACTATAGCGGTCAGTTTAACGGTTAGTTAAGCAGTCAGTTTAGCAGTAAGTTTAACAATAAGTATAGCGGTCAGTTTAACAGTCAGTTTAGCAGTCAGTTTAGCAGTCAGTTTAGCGGTCAGTTTAACAATTAGTATAGCGGTCTGTTTAACAGTTAGTTTAGCAGTCAGTTTAGCAGTCAGTTTAGCGGTCAGTTTAACAATTAGTATAGCAGTCAGTTTAGCAGTAAGTTTAACAATAAGTATAGCGGTCAGTTTAACAGTCAGTTTAGCAGTCAGTTTAGCAGTCAGTTTAGCGGTCAGTTTAACAATTAGTATAGCGGTCTTTTTAACAGTTAGTTTAGCAGTTAGTTTAGCAGTTAGTTTAGCAGTAAGTTTAACAATTAGTATAGCGGTCAGTTTAACAGTTAGTTTAGCAGTCAGTTTAGCAGTCAGTTTAGCAGTAAGTTTAACAATTAGTATAGCGGTCAGTTTAACAGTTAGTTTAGCAGTCAGTTTAGCAGTAAGTTTAACAATTAGTATAGCAGTCAGTTTAACAGTTAGTTTAGCAGTCAGTTTAGCAGTAAGTTTAACAATTAGTATAGCGGTCAGTTTAACAGTTAGTTTAGCAGTCAGTTTAGCAGTAAGTTTAACAATTAGTATAGCGGTCAGTTTAACAGTTAGTTTAGCAGTCAGTTTAGCAGTAGGTTTAACAATTAGTATAGCAGTCAGTTTAACAGTTAGTTTAGCAATTAGTTTAGCAGTTAGTTTAGCAGTAAGTTTAATAGTTAGTATAGCGGTCAGTTTAACAGTTAGTTTAGCAATTAGTTTAGCAGTAGGTTTAGCAGTAAGTTTAATAGTTAGTATAGCGGTCAGTTTAACAGTTAGTTTAGCAGTTAGTTTAGCAGTCAGTTTAGCAGTAAGTTTAATAGTTAGTATAGCGGTCAGTTTAACAGTCACTTTAGCAGTCATTTTAGCAGTCAGTTTAACAATTAGTATAGCGGTCATTTTAACAGTCAGTTTAGCAGTCAGTTTAGCGGTCAGTTTAACAATTAGTATAGCGGTCTGTTTAACTGTTAGTTTAGCAGTTAATTTAGCAGTAAGTTTAACAATTAGTATAGCGGTCAGTTTAACAGTTAGTTTAGCAGTCAGTTTAGCAGTCAGTTTAGCAGTAAGTTTAACAATTAGTATAGCGGTCAGTTTAACAGTTAGTTTAGCAGTCAGTTTAGCAGTAAGTTTAACAATTAGTATAGCAGTCAGTTTAACAGTTAGTTTAGCAGTCAGTTTAGCAGTAAGTTTAACAATTAGTATAGCGGTCAGTTTAACAGTTAGTTTAGCAGTCAGTTTAGCAGTAAGTTTAACAATTAGTATAGCGGTCAGTTTAACAGTTAGTTTAGCAGTCAGTTTAGCAGTAGGTTTAACAATTAGTATAGCAGTCAGTTTAACAGTTAGTTTAGCAATTAGTTTAGCAGTTAGTTTAGCAGTAAGTTTAATAGTTAGTATAGCGGTCAGTTTAACAGTTAGTTTAGCAATTAGTTTAGCAGTCAGTTTAGCAGTAAGTTTAATAGTTAGTATAGCGGTCAGTTTAACAGTTAGTTTAGCAGTTAGTTTAGCAGTCAGTTTAGCAGTAAGTTTAATAGTTAGTATAGCGGTCAGTTTAACAGTCACTTTAGCAGTCAGTTTAGCAGTCAGTTTAACAATTAGTATAGCGGTCATTTTAACAGTCAGTTTAGCAGTCAGTTTAGCGGTCAGTTTAACAATTAGTATAGCGGTCTGTTTAACTGTTAGTTTAGCAGTTAATTTAGCAGTAAGTTTAACAATTACTATAGCGGTCAGTTTAACGGTTAGTTAAGCAGTCAGTTTAGCAGTAAGTTTAACAATAAGTATAGCGGTCAGTTTAACAGTCAGTTTAGCAGTCAGTTTAGCAGTCAGTTTAGCGGTCAGTTTAACAATTAGTATAGCGGTCTGTTTAACAGTTAGTTTAGCAGTCAGTTTAGCAGTCAGTTTAGCAGTCAGTTTAGCGGTCAGTTTAACAATTAGTATAGCAGTCAGTTTAGCAGTAAGTTTAACAATAAGTATAGCGGTCAGTTTAACAGTCAGTTTAGCAGTCAGTTTAGCAGTCAGTTTAGCGGTCAGTTTAACAATTAGTATAGCGGTCTTTTTAACAGTTAGTTTAGCAGTTAGTTTAGCAGTTAGTTTAGCAGTAAGTTTAACAATTAGTATAGCGGTCAGTTTAACAGTTAGTTTAGCAGTCAGTTTAGCAGTCAGTTTAGCAGTAAGTTTAACAATTAGTATAGCGGTCAGTTTAACAGTTAGTTTAGCAGTCAGTTTAGCAGTAAGTTTAACAATTAGTATAGCAGTCAGTTTAACAGTTAGTTTAGCAGTCAGTTTAGCAGTAAGTTTAACAATTAGTATAGCGGTCTGTTTAACAGTTAGTTTAGCAGTCAGTTTAGCAGTCAGTTTAGCAGTCAGTTTAGCGGTCAGTTTAACAATTAGTATAGCAGTCAGTTTAGCAGTAAGTTTAACAATAAGTATAGCGGTCAGTTTAACAGTCAGTTTAGCAGTCAGTTTAGCAGTCAGTTTAGCGGTCAGTTTAACAATTAGTATAGCGGTCTTTTTAACAGTTAGTTTAGCAGTTAGTTTAGCAGTTAGTTTAGCAGTAAGTTTAACAATTAGTATAGCGGTCAGTTTAACAGTTAGTTTAGCAGTCAGTTTAGCAGTCAGTTTAGCAGTAAGTTTAACAATTAGTATAGCGGTCAGTTTAACAGTTAGTTTAGCAGTCAGTTTAGCAGTAAGTTTAACAATTAGTATAGCAGTCAGTTTAACAGTTAGTTTAGCAGTCAGTTTAGCAGTAAGTTTAACAATTAGTATAGCGGTCAGTTTAACAGTTAGTTTAGCAGTCAGTTTAGCAGTAAGTTTAACAATTAGTATAGCGGTCAGTTTAACAGTTAGTTTAGCAGTCAGTTTAGCAGTAGGTTTAACAATTAGTATAGCAGTCAGTTTAACAGTTCGTTTAGCAATTAGTTTAGCAGTTAGTTTAGCAGTAAGTTTAATAGTTAGTATAGCGGTCAGTTTAACAGTTAGTTTAGCAATTAGTTTAGCAGTCAGTTTAGCAGTAAGTTTAATAGTTAGTATAGCGGTCAGTTTAACAGTCACTTTAGCAGTCAGTTTAGCAGTCAGTTTAACAATTAGTATAGCGGTCATTTTAACAGTCAGTTTAGCAGTCAGTTTAGCGGTCAGTTTAACAATTAGTATAGCGGTCTGTTTAACTGTTAGTTTAGCAGTTAATTTAGCAGTCAGTTTAGCAGTAAGTTTAATAGTTAGTATAGCGGTCAGTTTAACAGTCACTTTAGCAGTCAGTTTAGCAGTCAGTTTAACAATTAGTATAGCGGTCATTTTAACAGTCAGTTTAGCAGTCAGTTTAGCGGTCAGTTTAACAATTAGTATAGCGGTCTGTTTAACTGTTAGTTTAGCAGTTAATTTAGCAGTAAGTTTAACAATTACTATAGCGGTCAGTTTAACGGTTAGTTTAGCTGTCAGTTTAGCAGTTAGTTTAGCAGTTAGTTTAGCAGTCAGTTTAGCAGTTAGTTTAGCAGTTAGTTTAGCGGTCAGTTTAACAATTAGTATAGCGGTCTTTTTAACAGTTAGTTTAGCAGTTAGTTTAGCAGTTAGTTTAGCAGTAAGTTTAACAATTAGTATAGCGGTCAGTTTAACAGTTAGTTTAGCAGTCAGTTTAGCAGTCAGTTTAGCAGTAAGTTTAATAATTAGTATAGCAGTCAGTTTAACAGTTAGTTTAGCAGTCAGTTTAGCAGTAAGTTTAACAATTAGTATAGCGGTCAGTTTAACAGTTAGTTTAGCAGTCAGTTTAGCAGTAAGTTTAACAATTAGTATAGCGGTCAGTTTAACAGTTAGTTTAGCAGTCAGTTTAGCAGTAAGTTTAACAATAAGTATAGCAGTCAGTTTAACAGTTAGTTTAGCAGTTAGTTTAGCAGTCAGTTTAGCAGTTAGTTTAGCAGTCAGTTTAGCAGTCAGTTTAGCAGTAAGTTTAACAATTAGTATAGCAGTCAGTTTAACAGTTAGTTTAGCAGTCAGTTTAGCAGTAAGTTTAACAATTAGTATAGCGGTCAGTTTAACAGTTAGTTTAGCAGTTAGTTTAGCAGTCAGTTTAGCAGTAAGTTTAATAGTTAGTATAGCGGTCAGTTTAACAGTCACTTTAGCAGTCAGTTTAGCAGTCAGTTTAGCAATTAGTATAGCGGTCATTTTAACAGTCAGTTTAGCAGTCAGTTTAGCGGTCAGTTTAACAATTAGTATAGCGGTCTGTTTAACTGTTAGTTTAGCAGTTCGTTTAGCAGTAAGTTTAACAATTACTATAGCGGTCAGTTTAACGGTTAGTTTAGCAGTCAGTTTAGCAGTTAGTTTAACATTTAGTAAAGCGGTAAGTTTAACAGTTAGTTTAGCAGTCAGTTTAGCAGTTAGTTTAGCAGTTAGTTTAGCAGTCAGTTTAACAGTAAGTTTAACAATTAGTATAGCGGTCTTTTTAACAGTTAGTTTAGCAGTTAGTTTAGCAGTAAGTTTAACAATTAGTATAGCGGTCAGTTTAACAGTTAGTTTAGCAGTCAGTTTAGCAGTAAGTTTAACAATTAGTATAGCAGTCAGTTTAACAGTTAGTTTAGCAGTCAGTTTAGCAGTAAGTTTAACAATTAGTATAGCGGTCAGTTTAACAGTTAGTTTAGCAATCAGTTTAGCAGTAAGTTTAACAATTAGTATAGCAGTCAGTTTAACAGTTAGTTTAGAAATTAGTTTAGCAGTAAGTTTAATAGTTAGTATAGCGGTCAGTTTAACAGTTAGTTTAGCAATTAGTTTAGCAGTCAGTTTAGCAGTAATTTAATAGTTAGTATAGCGGTCAGTTTAGCAGTTAGTTTAGCAGTTAGTTTAGCAGTCAGTTTAGCAGTAAGTTTAATAGTTAGTATAACGGTCAGTTTAACAGTCACTTTAGCAGTCAGTTTAGCAGTCAGTTTAACAATTAGTATAGCGGTCATTTTAACAGTCAGTTTAGCAGTCAGTTTAGCGGTCAGTTTAACAATTAGTATAGCCGTCTGTTTAACTGTTAGTTTAGCAGTTAGTTTAGCAGTAAGTTTAACAATTACTATAGCGGTCAGTTTAACGGTTAGTTTAGCAGTCAGTTTAGCAGTTAGTTTAACATTTAGTAAAGCGGTTAGTTTAACAGTTAGTTTAGCAGTCAGTTTTGCAGTTAGTTTAGCAGTCAGTTTAGCAGTTAGTTTAGCAGTTAGTTTAGCGGTCAGTTTAACAGTAAGTTTAACAATTAGTATAGCGGTCAGTTTAACAGTTAGTTTAGCAGTTAGTTTAGAGCTCAGTTTAGCAGTAAGTTTAATAATTAGTATAGTGGTCAGTTTAACAGTTAGTTTAGGAATTAGTTTAGCAGTCAGTTTAGCAGTAAGTTTAACATTTACTATAGCGGTCAGTTTAACATTTAGTTTATCAGTTAGATTAGCAGTAAGTTTAATAGTGAGTATAGCGGTCAGTTTAACAGTTAGTTTAGCAATTAGTTTAGCAGTCAGTTTAGCAGTAAGTTAAACAATTAGTATAGCGGTCAGTTTAACAGTTAGTTTAGTAGTTAGTTTAGCAGTTAGTTTAGCAGTAAATTTAATAGTTAGTATAGCGGTCAGCTTAACATTTAATTTAACAGTTAGTTTAGCAGTCAGTTTAGCAGTAAGTTTAACATTTAGTATAGCAGTTAGTTTAGCGGTCAGTTTAGCAGTAAGTTTAATAATTAGTATAGCGGTCAGTTTAACATTTAGTTTATTAGTTAGTTTAGCAGTTAGTTTGCAGTAAATTTAATTGTTAGTATAGCGTTAATAGTTAGAAAAGGGTTCTCTACAGCACCTAAAAGGGTTCTTATTTTGTTACAAGCTTAATCTTGTAACAGTAGAAAACCCCTTTTGGGTTCTATATAGAACTGGGGGGCTGGAGTTGTTTAGCTCCAAACTCCCAGCTGTAATATTCAGATGTTCCTGTTTCATTAACTGGACCATGAGTGTTACACTGAGGTTAGAGCTAAACTGCAGGATGATAGATTAACTGGACCAGGACTGGGCACCTCTGCTGTAGCTCTTCATCAGTGTTTAGAATGGTCAGTTTATAATCACAGGGCTGATGACTAAAATAAATTATTCCTAAAAAAAAGATGAGCTGTAGTCTTGAATTGCACTTCAGCAGTATTTATATAAGGATCAATGACAAGGATGGACACTGTGGTCAATTTAAAAAAGTGCGTCCTGGATTTAAGTTAATTAAACTCTGGCATTATTGTTGCTTTTATATGTTTCTGTTTTACCATTTTACTCTTTTATTAGTTTTAGTGTCTCAAATGGTGCAAAGAACAAGAAATATTGTTTTTCAATGCAAGTTAAGTGGATTAGATACTTAACACTAATCTATGTGGAACAAACTGTACTGGTAAAATTTTATTTAACTGTTCTGCAAAATAAATATGTGAGTTTCATTCACTTTTTAAGGAAATGTTTCATAATGAAAATATGCTTTGTAACACTATTTTATATTCTTTTATAATAAGCCTACTTTTATGAACATTTAATGGACTAATGGTTAATTAAATCGTAAACACCTTGAAATAATTACCAAGCAATTCAAAAACAAAACAAAAAAAGGACCATCAGTGATCTCCTCCTAACCTCCTTGTCCTATTTGGTCTCATTCATCTGTCAACGGATGGTCCGACATTCATGGAGTGACCCAACAGCCATGATTGTGGACACTCAGCGAGCAGTGATGCCCTCCATGACTCATCCTGTTAGTGCCAGCACCATTGGCAGATGGTTGCATGACACAGCACTACATGTACACAGACCGTTACGTCGACTGTCCTTAAGAGCACTTAAGTGTCACCAAAGATTGCAATGGTGCCATGCCAGACTGTCCTGGAGTGATACAGAATGGAGGCGGGTCATCTTCAGTGATGAGTCCCACTTTAGAGAAGACAACCAATGAATCTATGTGGAGGCACCAAGATGACCGGTTTGTTGTTACACGTCCAGAAGGCCTGGTGTGGGGTGTAATTTTTCACAATGCTAGATGACCTTAGGTCTTCATTACAGGCACTTTAACAGCCTACTGTTATGTTAATGAGATCCTGAAACCAGTAGCCCTTCCTTTTCTGAACGCACACTCTGCTCGTCTGCAGACTGTTACCATCTCGAGCTGACACATATACCAAGTCATGACCAGCCACATCACCAGACTTATCCCCGATTGAAAATGTGTGGGATGCTATTGGACATGCCATCAAAACTCCACCCGTACCTCAAAATCTGCAGGAACTGTGTAAGAATATTTAAGCTACATGGGATGGATTACGGCAGGACACCATTAAAAACCTATACAACTCTATTCCAAGATGTCTGGTATGTTGTGTTAGACCACACTGAGAGACACTGTTCTGTATGTGTAGCTCAATAAATATTGTCCATATCAGTCTAAATGTTTAATCATGTATTGTTCCTGGTAACATTTATCTTCCGAATAGTATTGAAATCCGACACTTCCTTCTGGGTGCCACTATTTTTTTGACAAGGAGTGTATATTTATATTTACTTATTTACTGTAAACTACTTAGGTGAAATTACCATTTTATTTCAGAATCAGAATCACTTTATTTCATCAAGTATGCTGGTTGGTGAGTGATCATGTATGACATGTTAACACATTAAACAGACCAGACAAGCACTCAGACTGTTAATAAGTATTTAAATAAGGGGAAATTACAACAAAATACAATAAATAGAATAAAGAAAAATAATAAATATGAATAAATGTGGATATCTGTATATATGTAGATATGAATCTCTGTACATATGTTCTACATTAACTCCATAGACTTTAAGACCATTTACTGTTAAACTGCGTTGAAGGATCAGCAGAGCTTTATTTTACTGTAAAGGAGGATTATTTTGTTATTACCTACTGATCTGATTCAGCTGTGGAGCCACCAGACAGCAGTAAAAGAGCAGCATGCTCCCGGCTCCTGTTTTAAATTAATGATGGGACCTGACTCCCGTCCAGGAGCCTTCCTTCCTTCTTTCTGTCTTTCTTTGTTTCTTTCTTCCTTTCTGTTTCTTAACTCCGATTCATACGGGGCTGAAGTAGAAATGGGGAGTCGATTCTTCGAGTCCAGCGCGTCAGGGAGCAGGAATCGACTCTCGGCCAGTGAGTCAGTGAGTTGAGACTCTCCGACTCTCAGAGGAATAAAGCGCTAAAATGTTAAACTATTTGAAGAGTTTTCACTTTTCAGCTGCGTCCGGATTTAAAACACAGCGCGGTCACTCAGCAGAGCAGAGCTGAGCGAAGTGTCCAGTCAGAGGAGAATCGAGCGCCGGTCAGGAGTTTTAGACCAATCAGATCCCGGCGGGAGAGTTGAAGTGGCCGCGCTCTGCAGCGCGCGCTCTCACCGGCGCTCGCGGGCTCTGTTTAAACCGAGCGACCGTTACGAGCTGCTCACTGTAACTCGCTCACAGCATCAACAGCAGCGGGTTTATCGGCTTTATTCTCCGGTAAAACCTCCTCCAAACGGCCGCTACAGGCTTTATGGAGCCGCTCGGGACCCGGAGACCTTTTTCAGCTCCACACACACAAAAACGAGGATTTTTCAGCAGCGCCGGGTCAAGTGGAGCTCCAGCCGGGATTACCGGACTTCAGGGGGCAGAATTCGCTTTAAAAGGTGGGCAGTGATGAAATGAAACCCCCCTGACAGGAATTAGACCCTCTCTCTGCTTCTCTGGGGGTCCTGTCTCTAACGCTCGGGAAGGTTAGCGGAAGGAGCTAATCTAGCTAAGCTCTGTCTGTTGGACGCTCGTTGCTGCGGCAGATTAGCGCCACTCAGACCCCCGTGAAGCCCCCCCATGTGGTCAGAGACGGAATAAAGCTGCTAATATTCGTTTGTGCGGGTTTAATTATCAACTAATAGGCTAAAATGTTTTTAATACGTGACGTCACTCAGCCCCCCATCAACATCAACAGATTACATTCACAACCCCCCCAGAGGGGCTAATGTGAGCCCACCCTGGTCACTGTTAAAACCCGCTGTGTTCCTGGTGCTTCCAGTAAATTTCCGCTGATATTTGATGAGCGTTTTAACAAGTCACACATTAACATGAGCGCACAAGATACACTGAAAGATCAAAATGAATGGTTTTCTTCCTTAAACTAAGCGTGATGTCACAAAACACAGATTCTGGAGTTACTGCTAATAAACGCGTTTCATCCACTCCAGCAGGTGTAGCACTGGTATGTAATACGTCTGTTGTGGCTAAACCGAACACAGAGTAAAGTTAACCAACGGACCAGTTAGGTTTGCCCGTGAAGCGAGAGACTTGAACGAGTCGAGACCAGATATGAGGCAAGTCAGGAACTGTATTGAAAGTTATGTAAAACACAGATCTCTCAACTTTGACAGAATACAATAAATAAAAGTTCACACAAAAAAAGTTCCCCCAAGGAATAAACAGTGTTTGGTCAACCTTCCAGGTATGAAGGTATCGAGATTCAGAGGTAAGTATTTCTTTTTCTTTCTGTTAGTGTTTGTGTTATTCAATATTATTAATCAATGCTATTAACCAGTAATATTTATTTCAGGCTGAGCTAATCACAGCCCTCAGGTGAGTATTGATTATTAGAACCTGTTTACGGCTATTTTAACAACTAATTTTGCCCTCTTTCTTTTCCTTCTAGGCTCTCATAGATTCCGGTTCCTCTGGTTAAGGTAAGTACTATCACTGGGTTATGGTTTAGTTTTATTTAGAAAACAGTAATTAATACTCATTTCTTCTGTTGAAGTTTCTCTTTAGATTTAAAATCACCTTCTCAGTTATTTAACCCAAAATAACCTAAAAAAAACTAAATTCAACCACAAAACCAACAATTATCACTAACAGCAATAATCAAGATAATCAGTAGAAAATCAACAAGAAAACAAAGACACGTATCAAATTACCGCGAGTCGATAATCATCAGTTTAAAATAAATAGAAATTCTGCTCCTCAGCGGCTCTTTGGTCAAGATCCACACACTTAAATGTGAAGAGTCAGTCCTGCCGGTCAGCGGGTGAGCGGACAGAGAAAGAACCCAGTGCGGCGGTCCAGCAGAAGGGCGGACGGTCAAGCTCCTGGTTCGGCGGCTTGGCTCTCAAATACGGGCTTGGCACGCCCCCTAGCGTCCACTCGGGGCACTGAGAAAACAGAAAGTTCTGGAAGGATTCAACCACACCCAAAAAACTGACCTGTTTATAAAAACAGCGCTTTGTTATCTCGACACGGTCGTGTTTCAGTGAATAAATTCACATTATATTTTCTTTTATTACACAGGGAATAACAATGGTTGAGGTTGAAGTGATGATTTCCTTAACCTCAACAATCTTTAAATGACTCCTTTAACCTCGACTTCCACCTCAAAAGTGTTTTTATATTCAGACATTTAAATCCATACTGGGTCAACACTGTCTTTGTATTAGTCTTAATTAGCCCCTTTCTACACTGTTCCTCTGTTGCTCATGTAAACAACCTAAAATTAAAACTCAAAGTCAGCACTTTAAGATTACTGTTGAATTTCACGTTTAAGAGGATCCAGTGTTAAAACCAAGCAGAAGATGTACCTGATAGTCTGTTTAAAGCCAGGATCAACTAATTAACCAGGTGGACTCAGGTGTGGCTTCTCCTTGGTTGAAATGAAAACCTGCACCTACACCGGCCCTTTCTGGATCCAGTATGACACCCCGGCACTAGAGTAACTGCAATTATTTATGGTGACTCCAAATCTGTGGCCTCTTAATCCCCATAGTATCAACCCAGCTGCTGTGTCCTCTAGAAATGACATACAGTGCATCCGGAAAGTATTCACAGCGCTTCACTTTTTCCACATTTTGTTATGTTACAGCCTTATTCCAAATTTAATTATATTAATCTTTTTCCTCAAAATTCTACACAAAATACCCCATTGTGACCATGTGAAAAACGTTTTCTCGAGAGTTTTGAAAATTTATTAAAATTAAAAAATAAAGAAATCATATTTACATAAGTATTCACAGCCTTTGCTTAATACTTTGTAGAACCACCTTTGGCAGCAACTACAGCCTCAAGTCTTTTTGAATATGATGCCACAAGCTTGGCACACCTATCTTTAGGCAGTTTTGCCCATTCTTCTTTGCAGTACCTCTGAAGCTCCATCAGGTTGGATGGGAGACGTCTGTGCACAGCCATTTTCAGATCTCTCCAGAGATGTTCAATCGGATTCAAGTCTGGGCTCTGGCTGGGCCACTCCAGGACATTCACAGAGTGGTCCTGAAGCCACTGCTTTGAGATCTTGGCTGTGTGCTTCGGATCGTTGTCCTGCTGAAAAATGAACCGTCGCCCCAGTCTGAGGTCAAGAGCGCTCTGGAGCAGGTTTTTATCCAGGATGTCTCTGTACATTGCGGCATTCATCTTTCCCTCTATCCTGACTAGTCTGCCAGTTCCTGCTGCTGAGAAACATCCCCATAGCATGATGCTGCCACCACCATGCTTGACTGTAGGGATGGTATTGGCCTCGTGATGAGCAGTGCCTGGTTTCCTCCAAACATGACGCCTGGCATTCACACCAAAGAGTTCAATCTTTGTCTCATCAGACCAGAGAATTTTGTTTCTCATGGTCTGAGAGTCCTTCAGGTGCCTTTTTGCAAATTCCAGACGGGCTGCCTTGTGCCTTTTACTAAGGAGTGGCTTTCGCCTGGCCACTCTGCCATACAGGCCTGATTGGTGGATTGCTGCAGAGATGGTTGTCCTTCTGCAAGGTTCTCCTCTCTCCACGGAGGAACGCTGGAGCTCTGACAGAGTGATCATTGGGTTCTTGGTCACCTCCCTGACCAAGGCCCTTCTCCCCCGATCGCTCAATTTAGACGGCCGGCCAGCTCTAGGAAGAGTCCTGGTGGTTCCGAACTTCTTCCATTTACGAATGATGGAGGCCACTGTGCTCATTGGGACCTTCAACGCAGCAGTAATTTTTCTGTATCCTTCCCCAGATTTGTGCCTCGAGACAATTTTGTCTCGGAGGTCTACAGACAATTCCTTTGACTTCATGCTTGGTGTTTGCGCTCTGACATGCAGTCAACTGTGGGACCTTATATAGACAGGTGTGTGCCTTTCCAAATCATGTCCAATCAACCACAGGTGGACTCCATTTAAGCTGTAGAAACATCTCAAGGATGATCAGTGGAAACAGGATGCACCTGAGCTCAATTTTGAGCTTCATGGCAAAGGCTGTGAATACTTATGTAAATATGATTTCTTTGTTTTTTAATTTTAATAAATTTTCAAAACTCTCGAGAAAACTTTTTTCACATGGTCACAATGGGGTATTTTGTGTAGAATTTTGAGGAAAAAGATTAATATAATTAAATTTGGAATAAGGCTGTAACATAACAAAATGTGGAAAAAGTGAAGCGCTGTGAATACTTTCCGGATGCACTGTAAATCTAACAGGTTACCCTATATGAAGTTCTCAAGAGTGTATGTATGAGGTATAATCTAAGCTTAAACAAACAAGGTCTGAGAAGTCAAGTTAGTTTGATGGCCCAATATCACAAACCACACATTTGCCTCAAAGGGCATGACAACATACAAGACACCAGTCTCCATCCTTAATTCTCAGGAGGAGGAGCAGAGGGAACAACAGACCGCTTCTGCTACAGATTTCAATGTTCCAAACAAAGCAAAACATTTAGGTTATAAATCTAAGATTTTTTACATTTGTAAAATGTCCCAGTGTATATTCATGAGCACAACACTAACAAGTATCAAACTGTCTGAAAGAAGAATCATCACAGCTGCTTCAGAACTAGACTATGAACTAAAGCAGCAGGTACGGTCACTTGAGAAATGTCTGAACACAAATATAGGGACATGTCCACCAAGAATTAAGATAAAGAAAATATGCAGACATACTAGACCGACAGAGTTTAAATGACCTTATCCCGTGCTGCGCCATCCTCCGGCGAATTGTTCTCCCGACACTCCGAAGAACTGCGCTACATCTCCCACGGTGTAGTCCAAAAGGAGATGGTCCTCGACTACATTCGCAGGTAAAATGTAGGACGGACGTCCAACGTTTGTCTCCTCCGTCTCTGAGAGAAGGTAAAGTTGGCGGGCGACTTCTTGGAGACTGTCTAACACACTTCCGTCAAAGTCCACATCAGTATCAAGAATAATCTGAGCTAAAACGTCCACAACTCTTTCTAAACGAAAGAGGAGGTAGTCATTTGGCGCGTGATTCTCACAGTCATTCGCCAATGATCTTAAATCATTTGCAATTGTTCGTAAAGACATCGCATCAGTAACAGTTTAAAAAGCGTGGGAACAGTTTTCAAATGTGCGTGTCGCTAGCTAGTTAAGCGCAATGCTAGCAACGCGCTAGAGAACAGCTGCTGTAGGCCAAGGCATTAGAATGAGGTTGGGACCGCCCACTAAATTAACATACGGGTGAAGAAATACATAAATAAATAAATGTAGAAATGTGGAAATAAATGAATGTAGAAATGTGGAAATAAATAAATACATAAATGTAGAAATGTGGAAATATAAAAAATATATGTTAAAATACATAAATAAATGAATAAATAAATAAATGTAGAAACACAGAAAAAGCCCAAATAAACATTGATATGTGGAAATGTATAAATACATTAAAAACATATTTTAGTGCGCCCTTTTTCATGACAAAAAAATATCATTTATTCATTTATTTATACATTTATTTATTTATACTCATGTCATTTTTTGTCCTCTATACAAAGAGCCCTTAAAGAGTTTTGTCTTTATCATAATCTCAGTCATCTTGCTTTTCAGAGACCAGGGTGCTTTTAGACAATGTGTTCTGTGGAGTGGTACATTTGAATAATAACTCCCAAATAATTAAGTTCCCAGCTGCACACCACAAATCCAAAACATGCAACTTAAATCTATCCAGTCAACCTGCGCTGAGTTGGATGGCTGGCTGAAATCCGTGGACAAGTCCCGTCTACCTAGAAAGTTCAAAGCCTGGGTCTACCAGCATGACGTCCCCAGGATCCTGTGGCCCCACCTCGTCTACGCCGTCCCAATCTCTGCAGTTCAGACCTTAGAGAGGAAAGTCAGCAGCCAGGGAGTTGTCAATGTGCTCTTGGAGAAATGTTGGTAGGCCGGCCACTCCTGCACTCTTCCTTCAATAAATGAAATAATTTAAAAACAATATTTTGTGTTTGCTTAGTTTTCAGTGTCTAATATCAAAAGTAGTTTGAAGATCTGAAACACTGACGTGTGACAAATATGAAAAATAGAAATTGAAGGGGCAAATTCTTCTGATGGCCCTGTAGATACAGTGTCTATATACTGGGCCTAGATGGCCTCTACCCCTCAGAACTACCAGATACCAGGGCGGTTTCTTTCCACATGCTAATACTCTTTGTTCATCATATTGTCCGTAAATTCCTCGGATGTGTCGGCATTGACTCGATTCTGATTAAAACCATTTTACATGTTCCTGGGATTGAACGTCTCTGGTGTGATGTCAAGACCTGTGTTAAATAGTGTGTTAGCTCTATGCTAATCTGCTAGCTGTGAAATAGCGTGTTAGCTCTATACTAACCTGCTAGCTGTGAAAGAGCTTGTTAGCTCTATGCTAACCTGCTAGCCGTGAAATAGCGTGTTGGTTCTATGCTAACCTGCTAGCTGTGAAGTAGCTTGTTAGCTCTATGCTAAACTGCTAGAGGTGAAATAGCATGTTAGCTCTATGCTAACCTGCTAGCTGTGAAATAGCGTGTTAGCTCTATGCTAACCTGCTAGCTGTGAAGTACCTTGTTGGCTCTATGCTAACCTGCTAGCCATGAAATAGCGTGTTGGCTCTATGCTAACCTGCTAGCTGTGAAGTAGCTTTTTAGCTCTATGCTAACCTGCTAGCTGTGAAATAGTGTGTTGGCTCTATGCTAACCTGCTAGCTGTGAAGTAGCTTGTTAGCTCTATGCTAACCTGCTAGCTGTGAAATAGTGTGTTGGCTCTATGGTAACCTGCAAGCTGTGAAGTAGCTTGTTAGCTCCATGCTAAGCTGCTAGCTGTGAAGTAGCTTGTTAGCTCCATGCTAAGCTGCTAGCTGTGAAGTAGCGTGTTAGCTCTATGCTAACCTGCTAGCTGTGAAGTAGCGTGTTAGCTCCATGCTAACCTGCTAGCCTCTGTTTACCCTGAAAGGTGTGTAGTTTCACTTTCAGCTCAGTTGGTTTCGTCTGTGCAGCTGTAAATAAATCAGACGCGACTTTATCAGCACTTTATTTTATTAAATGATCATAATTCTGGGAGTTTAATCAGTTCTTTATTGTAGATCTTCCACTGGTTCTCAACATCGTCTCCATCTGAATCTCCAAACCAGAGAAACACAGACTGAACTGCTTTATAAATGAGGCACAGCACAGCCAATCAGAACACAGCTCATTTACATATATCAGTCTTAAAGCCACAGAAACAAATACAGACGGTTTCATTATAAAGAATGAAGATAAAAATGATGTAAAAATGAATCTTTACACTGTTTTACACATAAAACCACACAAACCTGATATTTTTATGGTTTGTGTTTCACTCAGGAGGAGATTTTATTTTAAACACACTGAGCCGTAATAAATATAAAACCCAGCGCAGAGCGGTTCAGTGAATGTGGTGCTGAACGTGTGAAGGTGCGTCAGTGTTTGATCATCAGAGACGCTGTAGAAGGACAGAGAGCCAGCCGGACAGTCCACATACACTCCTACTGCCTTACTGGACGGTCGAGCAGAGAGTTCAGTCTTGTTATCATTGTGAAAGACAGAGTATCTGTTATTAGAGCAGAACAGACTCCAGGACTTTTCATTCCGTCCAAACTGACAGTCACCACTGTCTCCTTTCCTCCTGATTGATTTATATGTTACTGCTATTTCTACCGTCCCGCTCCACTCGGCCTCCCAGTAACAGCGTCCAGTCAGACTCTCTCTACACAAAACCTGCCACCACACATCAAATCTCTCTGGATGATCAGGATACGAGTGAACATCCAACACATGCTCCACCTTCCTGTTCCCGTCAGACAGAGAGAGAAAACTGTTCGCTGTGTTTGGATCCAGAGTGAACTCACAGGAATCTGCACACAGGAAGAGACATTAGAGAGAGAGAGAGAGAGAGAGAGAGAGAGTGTGAGTGTGTGTTCGCGCACGAGAGAGAGTCTTTCTTCGCGCGCCGATGCGAGAGTCTGTTCGCGCGTGCGTGTGAGTGTGTGTTCGCGTGTCTGTGTCTGTTGGGGTGTGTGTGTGTGAGCGGGTGTTGGTTTGTGTAGTTTTGTAAGGACCTCTCAGCTGATTTGAATGGTTTATGGTGTTTGTCTGAATCTGCTCTGGTTGAAATCCAGAAATCCTGAAAAAAGTCATTTAATATTCTAAATAATATTATTTATTATAATATTCGCTCTAGATAAATGATGACAGGAGTCAATCGAGAACTACAGTTCCATCAAGAAACGTCACACGTGCATTTTGTGTTTACTTGTGTGTCTTTATCTTTATTAAAACTAGTTGGATTGTCTGAAACATTTAAATGAGACAAATTAACAAAAATAGAAGAAATCGAGTGAGGGGCAAATACTTTTTCACAGCACTGTGAGACAAAAGAGTAACTGGAGATTTCAAATAATGTAAAATGCAGATGTTGCACCACTGCACGGATTAATTCAGTTCCATCAGCAGCGCTGACAGATAAAAATAAATGAAATAATCAATAATCAATCAAATACCTCAGTCGATCCATCGCATACCAAGATGATCAATACCGGCTAAAATCTGTTTATTTGTAGTCGTTTCCATTTTAATGACGCCTTTAAAACATCCTAATTAAAGTGAATCATGTTGGAGCTAAACGTCCAGTGCAGTGTCTGTCAGCTGAAATGATCCATGTTGATGCTCCATAGAAACCAGCCGGACTGTAGATCAGCTGCTGATGGATTCTCTCAGGAGGCTTATTCATATTGGGACACAGCCAATTTGGAGTTCACACAGATGATAATAGCCTGCTTTATCGTTATTAAATTAAACATGAGCTCTTAATGAGGCTTCATTAATTAATGCAGAATCTGCACTGTGTATAATGATCTTTATTTATTTATTTATATATTTGTGGTGTCTGATGTATTTTCCCACAGCATACATTCTCTGTAATTCCTGTTTTTTATCCCTGTTTTCTCCCCTGATAAACTACCTGTTAATGCACTGGATCTTCTGACTGGTTCTAACTGGTTCCAGTGATCTGTGAGTTATGCTGCTTCACGCTAAAAGCTCAGATAAGACCACCCGGAGCAGCAGAGAACAGCAGGAATAATCTTACTAAATTAATCTAATTAAACCATTTGAACTGTAATAATTCTAGATTTGTGATTTGCCCAAATATATTTTGCTGTAACAGACCAGTAACGTTGAGTTAGCTGCTAAAAACAGGCAGTTAAGACCAGCTAATTAAAATATCTAGCCAGTGATTTTTATCATACAGTTCATTTAGTTAGTCTCGTTTCTGGTCACCGTCGTTTGTGGTCAGTCAGTGGTGTTGATATACCGTATATGGAGCCTGTGTAGTGGAGCACCTTCTGTTTGTGTTTTTCTATGTGGGCTACGTCAGTAATTAGGATGGGAGCAGGCATATATACAAACACCTTGGGGTCCTGGTGGCAGGTTTTGGTTCATTGCTGCTAGGCTAAGTCGATGGGTGTCTTGGTGCCAGCATTCCGTGTTGTTGGAACTGCGGGTTCAGTCTCGACTACGTTGATCCAAGTAGCCTGGAGAATCAGCAAAGTCAGCACCAACTGCAGCGTCCAGTTTACAGCGCTGGCCTTAGTACCCCAGACTGACTACAGCGTACACCCTGGGCCAGCTGCTGTTCTCTTAGCACTTTAATTATTCAGTTTTTATGAGTTTTAATTGAGATGCTGCTCTAACTTTTAAAGAAAGTATTTTACTGTCTAAGCTGCCCTCTAGCCTGTGGTCATACTGTGTGTGCAGACAGGTATTTAGTGTGTTGTGAGCCACTGGCCAGAGTGGGTGCATTGTTTTAGTTATTTTAACTACTATTATTTTTCCTTTAGTTATAGTCCAGTCTGCGTGGGGTTAAGTCTAGTCCAGGGAGTTTGGGAGGAATGTTTGGGGATGGACTGCAGTGTTCACTTGAATGGTAGAAGTTTGCAGTGCAGTGAGCTTGGAGTGATTAGCAGGTGTTGCTGGATTGGTGTTTTTTTCCTTTTTCTCTTTTGTTGAATTGATTCACGCGTCATTGAGAAAATGATCTTCCGTCAGTGTCTCAGGGGGCCAAGGCTTGAGTTGCCCCAGTAGTACTGGGAATATTTCAGTACTGGTTGTTTCTGTTCTTATGGTTTGTTTATAAACCAAACGGACAGTCGGCGTATGACCTCAGCTTTCTTTATTAAACACTGTATTTTTGTGTTTTCCTGAACCTGCATTTGTGAATTGACTACAGTCAGAGCTCCTCTTTACTCTAGGTATAAACCCGGGGGTGGTGTAGTCTGGTGCACCATAACGGGGCCACCACATATTAGTGTAACTTTATTTCTGATTGGACCAAAGTCAAAATATGAGCAATAACCACCTGTAGCTGTTAGCATAAATGCTAATAGTCTTAGCGACAATGCCAGCTAGTTTACTTTACTTTTTGGACTCTTTACAAAATGATTAATCTACAAATAGTAGTTGGCTCAATAATATATGGCTGTAGTTTATATTCTGGGGCAGTCTGTGAACGTGTAATACTGCAAACATGAAGCTGAAGTTGGGTTCTTCTTCATCAGCTTCTCCTTCAAATTTTCCGTTCCGCCTTAAACGACACCACAGTTACATTCTGACGCCTGTGTAAATGTGCATCATTTCAGGTGGAATGGAACATCTGGACAAGAAGCCACCATCAGCTGATTGTTCTCGTGTTCTTCGTGTTTCTCTAGTGTAAATGATGATCTGTAGTTTGTCTCCATGTTTAGGTATAAAGGGAATAAACACATTGTTGCTGTTGAGTCTGGTGCAGCTGGCTAATGGTAACGGCAGCAACCAGACAAGCAGCACAGCAGGAAGGAGTGATGCTGTAAACACGACCGTGCAGAGGTTCATTTGTAGAAGGCTGTGTCTCTTAATCCAGCTCCCCAGAGCACCTGATCCAGCTAATGAACCATAATCAGCTAATGAGCTGGATCAGGGCTGTTCTCTTCAGGAATACCTGAAACTGTACAGAGCTTTCCAGGTTGGGAATATGTGTGATGTCACACCAGGTGATGTGGTTGTAGCCTAAGACTTTAAAAATGCTCTGATCTCAACAGAACGGTTTACCAGCCCTTAAAGCACATCCATCAACATTACTTTAGAAATGACTGCAGCTTCTTATTTACATTTAAATAAAAACCCTGTTGGAGTTCTGGGAAAATAATGTCCCAGCTGCCTGTTTTCCTGCCTAATGTTACCTTTATAAACACATGTTAAAGTATGGACGACTGAAATTATTAATTTGACTGTTGGTGACTAAGCAGGTCAATAACCAAAAACATGTTCATGCAGTTTGATGATGCAGCGGAGATTCACCCCGATCAGTGATGCCCTGCAGCACATCACAACATTCAGACTAAACAGAGGAACTGAAGACAGAATTCCTCAGTTTTCAGAAAGGTGTCTGTATCCAAATGGGGTTAAATAGTGTTATGGCAGTGAACAGTGGCATGTTTTCCATATTCATCAGACACTATTCACACCGTTCAATTAGGACTGGATGACTGGAGTTAGAATCTATATGATGTTAAACGGCCTGGAGGGTCTTCACTGGCAGGGGCTCCAGTAAAAACATCATTGAAGCTGTTAGACAGTCAGAATACAGTCTGACTCAGCGCAACAATGTGGTCCTGGTCTCAGTTGGGTGATGAAAACAGACAAGCTGCTAAATGCTGTGACTACACATACAAACACAGTTGGGACTGTGAGACTGTCAGAACTGATCGTCCTGTTTTTACAGCCGTAAAGTGTTTCACTCTGTTTTACTTTAAAATGTTGAGAAACTAAAGAAACAGTTCACTGAAAAATGACATTCATCCAGTTTCCCCCTCAGAAGCCTCACATTAGCTTTGTAGCTCTAATACTAAAATTAAAAGCAAAGTTCAGACACCAAACCTGTCTCGGCTCATAAGCTGTGTAGATGTTCTTCTGCTGTATAAAGGAGCGTTCAGCCTCTTAAACTCCCTCAAGCTCATGTTTCATTAAGTCTGTGAAGCACTGGGACTGAAAACTTCTCCTCTAGTGTGAACAATAAGCTCCACATTATCAGCCCGCACGTTTAAGTGCACCATATGTTATCACAGCTGACCAATCAATAGCAAGGAGATCTTCTCTCTAGTCACTCATCCAACCAGGAGGAACGGTGGGCTTTGGCTATTTTCACCTGGAGCTGAACACACTTTACACACAGACCACCAGACTGACCATGAGAAAATCTTATTCTGGCTTCTTTCTCTTTCTGTTTGCTTTAATGGGGTTTAGAATTGATGCTGCAAAGCAGGATGGGTCTTTAGGAGGACTGGTCAGTGAAGACCAAACAAAGGAATGAATATGTGCAAATGATTCACCACACCTGTGTTTGTGGGTCAGGACAGTCAACCAGGTGAGGAGATGACGTGCGACTCAGGTTTGTAAAATAAAGGTTTTTATCCTCAAATTACTGTCAGAGGCGTTTTTGAGCTTTAAGTCCTGAACGTCATCTTCAGTGTTACAAATGAAGTGATATGTTTATATGATATGATTAAGTTAAATGGAAATGTTGAGCCACACAACAGTTTCTAGAATTTATAGAGTATTTTAAGATTTTCTTTACAGCTGTAGCTTCATAACATTAGCACTAACTCTTACAGGAGCTACAGAAATGGAGCATAAAGGTCTTGGATTAAACGTCTGAATGTCGTGTTGTTTTAGAAACATATATATACAGTTAGGCTGATACTTTAACTCTCTGATCTGCGAATTCCAGCACATTATGGAAGTTACTGTATACTGAGCAGGTGATCATTCTTAGGATTGTCCCGTGGGCAGCGTCCTGTGAGCAGCGTCCTGTGAGCAGCGTCCTGTGAGCACTGATGAAGGACTAGAGGATGACCAACACAAACTGTGCAGCAGCAGATGAGCTGTCGTCTCTGACTTTACATCTACCAGGTGGACTGACAAGGAGGGAGTGTCTTATAGAGTGGACAGTGAGTGGACACAGTGTTTAAAAACTCCAGCTGCACTACTGTGTCTGCTCCATTCGCACCAGCACAACACACACTATCACACATCACTACATCAGTGTTACTGCAGTGCTGAGGGTGATCCACCACCCAAGTAGTACCTGCTCTGTGGTGGTCCTGTGGGGGTCCTGACCACTGAAGAACTGGCTAATTCTAGAAGTCTGTAATTAGTCTTACCACATTCTACAGAGTGCACCTATATGGTAAGCTGAGCTGATAAAATGGACAGTGAGTGTAGAAACGAGGAGAAGGGCTGAATGAAGTGGTCAGTTTGTGTACATGTGGTGTAAAATATAGAAAATATAAGTTTAAACCATTTAAAGGACAAAAAGTCTGTGAAGCAGTAGATGAGCCAACACTGGAGTCAGACAGTGCAGCGTTATATGAGGATGAGGTTGAGGATGTAGGTGTTACAGAGGAATTGAAGGTCATTGTGTGTCATTGATGTGAGAGGGTGTTTGTATGTTTGTGGGCTTGTATGGGGGGCTGCTTAGGGTGAAATACACCACTGACACACACACACACTACTAAAACACACACACACCACTGTAACACACACACACACACTACTAAAACACACACACACCACTGAAACACACACACACACCACTGAAACACACACACACACACACACTACTAAAACACACACACCACTGAAACACACACACACACACACACTACTAAAACACACACACACCACTGAAACATTCACACTCACGACTGACATCCTCGTTGGAAGTCATTTGACTGTAATAGGAAGGCAGAGTTTTACAAAATAAGCACACAGTCAGCAGCACAACGATAAGGAGTTTCTGGATGAACTCTGTTCAGCCTCTTTTAAGGAAGAACAAACAAACTGCTCTATCAGTTAAATTACCCCTTTCTTTTTACAGATTTTTAGAATTAAGCTCAGTTTTGAAAACAGGACTCATTTTGTTCAAACACTACACACAGTTCACACAGTCACACACAAGCAGGAGAACAACTCAGATCTTCTGCAAAATGAAGCACTTCATTCAGAGCTGTACAGTAACTCATATAAACCCTATTTAGCCATCATACAGCATATACAGAGTTCATACGATTTGATTCTGTTTCACCTGGTTACACACTACTGTGCTGGATCTAAAACACCTTTAAATCACTGCTTTTCTAACAATACAGGGTGATTCAGAAAGATTCATCCCATTTTAAAATGATTTATTTCACATGTAAATCTGAACCTCCTCCAGCTGTATGGAAAACATCAACACCACAGTCAAATTCATCCCATACAGGATTGAACAGGTCGGGTGTCGCTGCACTCACGGCTCTGTCAGTGGGATTTCAGAGATCATCCAGTGCTGTGGAACCAACAACGAACGCTCTGAGATGTTGGATCTTCACTGCCCAGTAAAATCACACTGCACAGTTATGAGTGATTCAGTCTTACTGACGTGGAGAACGCAGAACACTTTCTGCTCAAGGGTCTCATCTCCTCTCAGACTAAAGGGAGCCCCTCTTCCACTGACAGTCAGAAACTCTATGACCCCCTCTTTCATTTTGGATTGTGACTGGTTCCTATAGGCGCCTCACAGTGGTAAAAATATGGAGCTTTGTAATCGGATGAATCTTGTTGAATCACTTTGTACTGTCTGGGTTTGATTTAATTCAGAGATGCTGTTAAAGTACATGAACAACCAAACACAACACTCATGACTAGTACGGCATATTGACAAAGATGTTTATTCCTCTCCACACTGTAACATCAGTCAATGAACTTATAGTTGAGGTGAGTTTCACTAACTGTTATTTCTAATTTCAGTCTGTAAATAATCGTAAAAAGCTAATGAGCCTTTCAGCATTGCTGGCAGTAGAGAAGATGTTTTCAGTTTTTTCTCCTGCATCCTACACTGTGTAGAACCATACAAGATGCCCTTCTAGACAGAATCTTCACTGAACTGGAAGACCACACAAAACCATTCATTCCATCATAACGGTAGTTGAGTGTGGAGAAGAGCCTGCAGTGAGATAATGTACAACTCCACTGGAGTCACTATATCAGCATCTAACTCTGCTTTTAAAACAATTTGAAGGCCAAAGACCGCATCCCCAATTGCTCCCCTCAGAGGGCTGCCCACTGCTCAGGGCAAGTGCTCACTGCCCCCTAGTGTGTGTGTGCTCACTAGTGTGTGTATGTGGTGTTTCACTTCACGGATGGGTTAAATGCGGAGGTGAAATTTTCCCGTTTGTGGGACTAATAAGGGTCACTTAATCTAATCTTTAATCTAATCAGAACTATGGGCCACGAGGATTTGTTGTTGGGACTATGAGAATATTCCCAACAGAAAATCCTGATTGCTCATTGTTTTAATTAATTTTCATACAGGATTAATTATCATATTTTTTTCCAGAAACCCTTTTCTGTGAGTTGCTGAGCATGCTCTTATTTTGTAAAACTCTATCTTCCTGTCACAGTGAAATGATTTCCAGACACCAGTGACTGTAGCTTCTGTACAATCACACACACACACACACACACACACACACACACACATACATGTTTCATAGGTGTGTGTATGTGCAAGTATTTCAGTGACGTGTGTGATTGTTTCAGTGGTGTGTGTAAGCAGTGTGAGCGTGTGCAGGTGTTTTAGTGTATTTTACCAAAAACAGACCCATATATTGTTAGTTTCTGTGTGTGTGTGTGTGTGTGTGTGTGTACTTACATTCCTTTGGTCTGATTCTCATCTCACCATCATGTTCCACTCTAAAGAACACAAACACAGATTAGTGAGAGACCTTCACTGCAAAAGTATTTCTCTCACTCTCTGTGTGTGTGTGTGTGTGTGTGTGTGTGTGTGTGTGTGTGTGTGTGTGTGTGTATGTATATACATATAATGTCTTTGTTTCTTCCTTTGCCACATTCTATCTCCCTCTCTTTATCTCTCTCTTGGTTACTCACAGTTAATTTTTAAAAATTTAAAGTTTCTTTTTCTGTCTCTCATGAATGCACTCACACACTCTTACACACGCACACACTTATACACACACACTCTCTCTCTCTCACACACACACTCCACTCACTCTCTCTCAAACACAAACACACACACACACACCTGTGGACACAGCTGTTCATACCTGAGTGTTTTGAGTGAGCTGTGTGGATCCTCCTGTCTAGCAGAGAGCAGTTTCACTCCTGACTCTCCTAAGAGATTATAGCTCAGATCCAGTTCTTTCAGGTATGAGGGGTTTGAACTCAGAGCTGAAGCCAGAGAAGAACAGCCTTCCTTCCTGACCATGCATCCTGATAATCTGCAGACAGCAGAAAAAGAGAGAAACAGACTGAGAGAGAGAATGCACAGAACTTAGTAGACATTTAAATAAATAAAAACATAAAAGATGGAAATAAAAAGTGATCTTTTTTAAAGACTACACATTTCTTTACTATTTAATTGGGTCATCTAATACTCGATTAGCTAAGCCTTTCACCGTAACAGAAATTTTGACCAGGGATTCCCAAACTTTTGACTGCCACTGTAATTGCAAAGTAGTCATTTTAATATGCTAATTTTGTATCAATTTAATTGAGGCTTTATTCCTGTTACAGCCCAAAATCACTAAGAATATATTTTTTAATGTTTACCTCTTGTTAATAAAAACACACTTGATTTACAAATCTGTACATGTTAATTTCAGGGAGTGTATTAGTGTCACTCACAGCTCTGTCATCCATCTTTAGCTGTTTTTGATTTTCACACTTTTGGTTGCTCAGCCTATTTTTTCTGCATGGTTTGAGTTAAATTCATTGGGTCTGGTGGTTATTATTGTACGAAAGAAGTTAATGACTGTTGACCAAGTCAAGTCAAATTTAGTGGATTTACTACAGGCTGAAAGAAGATTCAGTGATAGAGAATCAATGAGTGATACTATTTCTCCTTGATTGCTAGTTCATCAGAATTGTTTTGGTGATTGTTAGCATTTTAACAATTATTCTGCTGTTTTCATAAGGATATTTCTGTTGGTATGTCTCCTAATAGAGTGATAGAAATAGTAAAATGGGCTGAAACAATGGCGTCATTACTTAATCATCATCGTCCTTAACTGCTTAGACCAGGCAGGGAGAGCAGAGAATCCCAGATGTCTCTGTCCCCTGCAATATCTTCCAGCTCATTCCCAGGGACCCCAAGCCACTCCCAGGCCAACTTGGAGATATAATACCTCCAGCAGGTCCTAAGACAACCCTGGGGTCTTATCCCGGTAAGCCGTGCCTGGTACACCCCCACCGGCAGGCATCCAGGGGGCCTTCGAATCAGATGCCCGAACCATCTTAGCTGGTTCTTCTTAATGCAGAGGAGCAGCGGCTCTACTCCGAGCTCTTCCTGGATGGCCGAGCTCATGGCTTAGCTCCTGCTTCACCACTACAGTCCGGTACAATGACCGCATTACTGCTGTTGCTTGTCCCAGCCTGCTGCCGATCTCACGATCCCTCGTCCCATCACTTGTGAACAAGACCTTGAGATACTTAAACTCCTCCACCTGGGGCAAGTCCTTTCCCCTTACCTGGAGTGGGTATGCCATCCTTTTCCGGGCTAAAACCATGGAGGTGCTGATCCACATACCATCCACTTCACACTCAGCTGCAAACCGCTCCAGTGAGTGCTGGAGGCATCCATGTGATTCAGCCAAAAGACAACAACATCTTCAAATAGCAGAGACACCACCCTCCAGCCTTCACACATAATGCCCTCCTGACCTCGGCTACGCCTTAACACCCTGTCCACGAATATCATGAACAGGAGTGGAGACAGGGCACAACCCTGCCAACGCTAGGGTGAAAAGCTGATCTGTTGTTCCATGGCTGGGATGGAAACCACATTTTTCCTCCTCAATCTGAGGTTCAATTATCGGTCGAAATCTCCTTTCCAGCACCTTGGCATAGACTTTCCCAGGAAGGCTGAGCAGTGTGATACCCTGATAGTTGGCACACATCCTTCGGTCCCCTTTGTTACAAATGGGGACCACCAAACCCCAGTCTGCCAATCCAAGGGTACAGTTCCTGAGGTCCATGCAATATTGCAGAGGCGTGTCAGCCACAACAGCCCCACAATATCCAGAGCCTTAAGCATCTGCAGACAAATCTCATCCACTCCTGGTGCCTTGCCACCGAAGAGCTTGCCAACTACTTCAGTGATCTCCACCAGGGAAATGGAGCTTGACAAGCCTCCGGACCTGACTCCTGTGACAGAGGCATGTCTCCTGGATTAAGGAGTTCTTCAAAGTGCTCCTTCCACCAACTGATAATATTTTCACTTGAAGTCAGAGTTTCTCCAACCTTGCCAAATTCAGCTTGGGCACAGCCACCCTGACCACTCCTGAGTCACCGGACAGTTGTCCAGAACCTCCTTGAAGCCAAACGAAAGTCTTGTTCCATGGCTTCACCAAACTCCTCTCACACCCTAGATGTTGCTACTGCCACCGTTGTGGCTGCCACCTTTTTCACCTGTCTCTACCTATCTGCTGAGTCAGGAGTCCTTCAGGCCTTAATCAAACATTTGTTGGCAGAAGTGTATGATTGGTGTGTAGACCCGTACCTTAAAACAAACTAGAGCGGAAATGGCGACAAACCAAGCTGGAAGTGTTCTACTCTGCCTGGAAGGACAGCTTCATAGAAATGCTCTCACTAAAGCTCACTCAGCATATCTGGCCTCACTGATTGAGAATAATAAATATAATCCTAGAGTTCTGTTTAGTGTGATTTCCAGAATCACAAAAAATCAGGCAGGTACTGAACCACAAATTCTGGCAACTCTCACCAGTGAAGTTTTTATGGACTTCTTTAATAATAAAACTGATTAGACAACAACAGATTAGACAACAAATTCAACCCACAGTATTAAATCTAACTTGGCTGTCATCTGAGGTGGCTGATATAAAATAAATTACAGTTGTAGAAAAAAGGCTGGAAACTTTTTAACCTCTCACAGCTAAAACTAGAGAAGATTATCTCCTCTGCAAATTGCACAACCTGCACACTCAATACAATTCCCTCAAAATTACTCAAAGATTTACTGCCAGTTATTATAAACCCTCTTTTAACTATAGTAAACTTGTCCCTTAGGCCATGTACCCAAAGCTTTTAAGCAGTTATGAAACCTTTGATCAAGAAACCAAATCTTGATGTTAGCGTGTTGTCTGATTATAGGCCTATTTCTAACTTAACATTTATATCTATCTTAGAAAAAGCTGTGGCCCAACAACTTAGTTCATATCTACATAAGAACCACGTATATTAAAAAATTCAGTCTGGATCCACATCACAGCTCTGAGACAGCTCTACTTTAGATAACTAATGATCTTCTTGCCTCTGATTAAGGCTATGTATCCCTGTTAGTGCTACTTGACCTCAGCACAGCTTTCAATACGATAGACCACAGTATTCTCCTAGAAAGGCTAGAATACATGGTTAGAATCACAGGGACAGCCCTATCATGGTTCAAATCTTACATAACAGAACATTATCAGTTCGTCAGTGTAAACTATTTATCTTCCAATTTTTAAAAAGTAAGATTTGGAGTTCCGCAGGGCTCTATTTTAGGACCATATTTACATTATACATGTTACCGTTAACTTTCATTTTTACGGAGACGATATACAATTGCACATATCAACCAAACCTGATGACAAATACAGATTAAAGAAAATAGAGGACTGTGTAAAAGACGTCCTCTACTTGATCTACAAACACAACTGTTTCACATTTAACTCTGAATGACGTCCCAGCAACTGAATAAAGACATTTAGAAATATCAGTGGAATCCCCCTTAAATACATTCAGACCCATATGCTGTTGTTGACATAAGCAAACAACATCAAGCTTTAACATTCCACTCCAAAATGAAGAGAAAGCTGACCTGAGAATCTCCAGTTTACAGTGTGAGCTCTTCAGTCCAGCAGACAGCAGCTCCACTCCTGAATCATGAAGCTCATTGTTACTGATGTCCAGCTCTTTTAGGGAGGAGGTTTCTGTTTGTAAAACTGATCCCAGATTTTCACAAGACTTTCCTCCAAAATGACACAAAGCTAGTCTGCAAAAAGAGAGCATTACACATCTTTTACTGTATGATTTCCCAATGACAGCTACAGCGTTCAAATATTCTTATATTACTATGAAACAAAGATACAGTAGTGTTCAAAAGCCACTACTTAATAAATAAATATACACACATATAATATGTAGAAAGATAGAAGGATTAGATCGTTCTGTTTGACCATATTGAATGTTTTACCTTTTAATTTATTCATTATTTTTAGGGTTTTTTTTTTTAAATATACATATGCTTATTACAGACATAATGTCTGCAATACGTCCCAAAAACAGATACAATACAATAATCTTTTTGATCTCATGTACATTGAGAGATATATTGCTATCTCTGCACCAGTCTGCAGGACACCCCATGTCCTCCATGTAAGAGGACTTGTTATTGTTGCTGATAAGAACCACCACTGTAGTATCATTAGCAAACTTGATGAGGTGATGTTGCGGATGTTGAGGTAATACTTGGTCAGTGGGAGAGGAGATGGTCTTCCTTGCTGGCTGTTTCGTGTTTCATGCGGCACATAGAAAATGTTCAGAGCATCTTGAAGCAAGGCATCACAGTCACAGGCATGTGATGTCACTTTACGCGTCTGACAGCTCAGGACAGGTTTGCTCTTGCTGAAGTCACATCATCTATGCTCTAATGTAGCCAGTTACGGATGCTGTATATTCCTCAGAATCAGCTGAAGTGTTATATGCAGCCCCCTTCCTGAACACGCTCCAGTCTATATGCTCAAAACTGTCCAGAAGCACTGTGGTTTAGCTGTTAGCCTAGCGCAGATGCCTCTCTGTTGGTGTTTTAGACACTTTCTCTCCCAGCTAGCAGCACCATCCAGGGTGTAGTTTCACAAAGCAGCTTAAGGTCATGGAGCACCTCCAACAGTCGTTTATTGCAGTTGAATTCTGTTTTCTAATCTGAGATTCTTCATTCATACAGAAATTCTCCCTTTTCTTAAACAAGACAGTGAGATTATAGGGACCGAGCAGCTGCCACTGACTCCTCTCTATACTGACGTACAGTATATTTAACAGATTGTGTTTTATAACTTTCATTTCTTTCTGCACTTTTGTGCTCAAATATCCTTTGTTACTTTGTTATGGTAATACATGTGTTTTGTATACCTTGTGCATGACGGGTTACTATATGTAGTGTTTTGCTCTATTTTTAGTGTTATATTGTTTGTTTTTACACCACTTACTGGCAGAATTTCTGACATGGGTGATAAACTTAACTTGATTTGGCTTAAATTAGCATTAATTAAATTCCTAATAAGAATAGTTATGACTTAAGTTAAATTCAATTAAATAAAATGAAGTACTAGTAATTATTCTTTTATATTTTTAATTTGTAATACTTATTAAGTATTAAAAAGCATAAAAAGCAAACAAATGCATATGTTTCTGTAATTTTATGGAGCTGCATATTGTTGATTGATATCAAGTTGCTTCACACAATAATGAGCCAATGGCACGATCAGAATCACCCGTTTCAGAAAATTCAGTTGGTTTCATGCAGTTAGCAATATACTCAGATTATTATCAGCTTCATTAGAAAATATCCTGTCGGAAATATGAATATAACACAATACATACATACATACAGCACAATCATTAGCTGCATCCTTCTGTGATGCTGGAGTAGAACAGCGAAATGTCATCACATTTAGGAAATCTAACCTGAGTATCTCCAGTTTACAGTCTGAACTCTTCAGTCCAGCAGAGAGCAGCTCTACACCGGAATCCTGCAGATCATTGTTACTGAGGTCCAGCTCTGTCAGAGAGGAGTTTTCTGTTTGTAGAGCTGCACTCAGCATTTTAGCGGACTGTACAGTGAGGTTACATCCAGCAAATCTACAGAGAAGAAGAAAAGAAAGTGAGTAAAATATACGCACTCGTAACTTTACCTGCTCCATAAGCTCATTCTAACTGCACTACTGTTTATCTTTATACCCACAGACCTTAATCTGTCTGTGCCTTATGACACTTTAATGTTCATTTTAGGACCTTCTTACATTCATAATACTCTTTATTCATCTATTTTTATAAAATGAATGTTTATTTTTACGATTAGTGTTTTTTAAATGTCTATTTGAATTGACACTTTTCCTGTTTACCGTCTATGTAATGTTACTGTTACACCATGGGGTCTGAGAGTAACGCAGTTTCAGTGCACTGTACTGTATGTCCTGTACATGTTGTAGTACTGACAATAAAGCTGATGTGACGTGACAAAAAGGTGGACTTAATGAAGCGGCTGGTCCATGTGAATGTGAAGGAATATTTATGTAATTTAATTGTACATAAATGATTTAAATAATTACTGTAATGTATTTACTGCATTAGCTGTATAAATAGTTTGATTGCTAGTGAATGACTAACTGTATATTAATTTATTAAATTCTGTAGTTGTGTAGATCATTGTCCTGTTTGGTTAATGCAGCTTATCTGCAGTTGTTTGTGGTTTGTGTAGATTTTAATTTCATGTATGTATTAATGTGTATTAATTAAATTGAGGAGTTGGCCGTATCATCTGGAGATCATGAGTTCGATCCTTGATGATCCAAGAATCCAAGACAGCACAATTGTCCTCGCTCTCTCTGGATGGGTAGGATGACCCCCCCCCTCTTCTCCCCATCACTCAACGCAATGCTAGTCAGCGCAGACGTCTGTTAGCTGACGTGAAAGTTTCACAGGTCTCAGAGGAAGCCTGCACCAACATTCATCCTCCTAGTGTTGGTAGTATCGTGTGATTGGGGGAGTCGTAACTAGTGGGTGGAATTGGAAAGGACTAAATTGGGGAAGAAATTGGGTAAAAATGATTCATTATTTCTCAAACTGCAGCTAGGAGATCACTGAACCTTGTATGATGTGGAGAAAGGGTTTACTGTTCTTGTGTTGGTCCTGGAAGAACGTTGTTTTGTTTCACTGTGTACTTGTAAACAGCTCAATTGATAATAAAGCCTTACTTGACTTGACTTGAAACACCTGAAATCCATAATAAGAAGGGATGTTCACATACATTTGGCTATATAGCATAGTCTTCTAAAGGGTTAAAAAGGCCTACTATTCATTTAGAAATCTACTTCATTTAGAAATTGAATATTAAAAGTTCAAATATAGTCAAAACGCCTTTTTTCAGAGATTTTCAGCTAAATTAGCAACGACAAACATACAATGCAGCACACCTGTTTTAAACTGGCCCACATTGTTCATCATTCTGGCCCATTTCTACTGTGCACTCATAAAATGTATATCATGTCACACTATATTCACTAGTTTACTTATTTCAGCAGCAGTACTTGAATTTCATAATGAGTTAAAATAACCCAGGAAGATTTGCTACATATTTTGAAGGTTGGTCAGCAATGCATTCAAAATCAAGTCAGAGAAAACATCTGTAGCTCACCAAAGCTTTGTGCACTGCTTTTGTGTATTTTAAATTTCTTCTACAGAAGATTAAAATACCAGTTAAAATGAGACTCGCAAGCTCACCTAAGATGTCCTCATTATGTAGCTATTAGGACTTCATTTTATAAAATAAATAAATAAATAAATGAAACTTTCATGAAAACAGTACTTACAGAGCTCGTCTTGTGCTTTTCACTACTGGCAGTAGGTTCCTCAGTCCTTCGTCTGATGGCTTGTATTTCTTCAGCTCAAACTTCTCTTGAGTCTCTTCTGACATCAGCAACACAAACACCAGAGCTGACCACTGTGTAGATGACAGATTCTGTGTTGAGAGATCTCCTGAGTTCAGGTATTCCTGAATTTCAGTTGTCAGTGAATTGTCTTTCAGTTCACTCAGGCAGTGGAAGAGATTGATGTTCTTCTCAGAGTGTTTTTTCTTCTTGATCTTTCTTTTAATGTAGTCTGCAGTGTCCTTTAGACTCTCTTCTTTGATGTCCATTTCTGGCTGCAGACTCTTAAGGAGCCTCTGATTGGACTCCAGGGAGAGGCCACAAAGGAAGCGGAGGAAAAGGTCCAGATGTCCATTTTCACTCTTCATGGCCTTATCCACTGCTGTCTTGAGGAGATCACCCAGTGTATGTTTAAACGACCACTTTATTCTCTCACTTTTGGTTTGAAGGAGTGGGTTACCTTCATCTCTGAATGTGAGGAAGACAAAGGCGGCAGCAAGAAACTCCTGGAAACTCAAATGGACAAAACAGAAAATCTTCTCATCCTTTTTAAAGATTTGTGTACAAACTCCAGAGTAGACTACAGCTTCATCAACATCAATGCCACATTCTTTCAGATCCTTCTCATAGAATATGAGTTGTCCTTTCTGTAACTGGAGGAAAGCTAGTTTTCCGAGCTTCAGTACACCCTCTACTCCCAGTCTGTCTCTCTCAGATGGGGGAACTGTACTGTCCTCACGTTGCATTGTGCTGTATTTCTCAGTCTTTTTTCTCGTCTGAAACAGCAGGAATCGTGTGTACATTTCTGTAAGAGTCGTGGGAGCATTTTTCAAGTCTTTGTCATCCTTCAACATTTCCTGTAGCACTGTGGCTGAGATTGAGCAGAAGACTGGAATGTGACACAAAATGTGGAGACTTCTTGCTGTCTTAATGTGTGAAATGATTCTGCTGGCTTGATCTTTAGCCTTGATTCTCTTCCTGAAATACTCCTCCTTCTGTGGGTCATTGAATCCACGTATTTCTGTCACATGATGAATTTTCTCAGGTGGAATCTGTTTGGCTGCTGCTGGTCGAGTGGTTATCCAGATAAGAGCAGAGGGAAGCAGCGCTCCTTTGATGAGGTTTGTTATTAGTCTATCAATGGTGGTCTCCTGTGTTACTTTAGATAGTTTCTTCTGATTAAAATTAAGAGTAAGTTTACTTTCATCCAGTCCATCTAATATAAAAACCACCTTACACTTGTCATTCAGGATCTCCCTCACATCCACATTGTGGAACTCATCATGGAAGTAAAGCAGAAGATTCCAGAGGCTGTACTGCTCCTCTTTGATCACGTTCAGCTCCCGAAAGGGAAGAAACAGAATGAAATCTAAATCCTGGTTGCATTTGTCTTCAGCCCAGTCAAGAATAAACTTGTGTACAGAGGCTGTTTTTCCCACTCCTGCTATTCCCAATGTAAGTACTTTAGTACCAATCTCATTTTGACTGGATCGTGTTTTGAAAATGTCACTGAACTTGATTGGTTTTTCCTCTATTTTGGGATAAAAACTCTCTATCTGTCTCACTTCGTGCTCAGTGTTCACTCCTCCTGTGCAGCCTTCAATCACATAAAGTTCAGTGTAAATATCCTTCAAAAGCAAATTATCCCCTTCTAGTGAAGTTCTGTCATACAGCTTTGCCAACTTTGCCACAAAATGTCTTTTCAGTGCGTCTTTTACAGCTCCATCTTCTTTAGCTGTTAAAACGTAACAAGAAAACTAAATGTTATTCCATTTTTATTGACGTGAGTAAGGATGAGTGGTTTTGACTAAACTTGTATTATACAGAATTTCTTCTGTTTTCATCTTTCTTTACCACACTTTTCATTTTGCACACTAGTATGACTTATATTAGTTAAAAACAAGGATATATCAGAAAGACAGTAATAAAACTTTTACTAATAAGGCTTAACAGAAAGTCCACCTATGATACATACTACACAAATTTCTTATTACATTTTATACATATAATCTAAACTGTCTTCTTTCTCTCTTTCAGTACAGCACAGAGGAAGAAATGTTATACAGTAATTAGTTATATGTGTCTACAAAGCTATACAGTAATTAGTGGATTTGGTACATATTCTAACATGTTAAGTTTAAATGGTATATTTTGAAGATATTTCAAATAGAAGCATAGACTTTTCTACATGGCCAGTATGTGCCAGAGTGAGGCCAAGATTGCTGGAATGTAAAGGCTTTTGAACCTACAAGCTTCCTCATGAACTACATGTTACTTTCAATTGAAAACTCAAAATCCTGCATAGTCTATGACCGGCTTAACCCCCGCCTGGAAAGCTGGCCCACAGTATAAAACCCCCCATCACCCTAAATACAGAGAATAAGTGTAATGTTAAGGGTTTGTATTATGAGCACCATGATGTTTACTTTTCTATCATTGCCATGCACTTGTGAAGATGATGATGATGATGTGTTGAGTTTACCTGCAGTAAGAGCACTAACTGAGACTCCAGTCTGAGCTGCAGTGGAGGAGGCTGCTGCAGTCTTACCAGTTTCCTCTTCACTTCTGTCTCCACCTGAGACAGTGAACATTAGTAATGAATAAGCAGTACAAAACAAAAATACACACAAAACAAAACAAAAAAACATCCCTGAGCAATTATTAATTAGTAGTGAGAATAAAAATATAAAACAAATGATGTCTCATGTTCTGCCATGCTAGGCAGAGTCTACTTTCCCAAAAAAGTGATATAACACAGAGAGCAGGTACCAAACAGCTGTAACTGTACAGCCAAGTACTTCACTGCTTCTGAAAGCATGCACATGATGCTTCAGGCATAATTTCTTGATTTGAGTGCAGCTTACATTTCCATTAAGTCAATGGAAAGTCTCTTCAATCTCTAAAGGAGGAAATTCCTCAGTAATTTGTTGGTGCACACTCTGTTTGGATGATAAAGAGAAAGTAGTCAAGAATCCACAATTGATAATAAAATTGGTTCTTCGGTTTTGTCGTTTCCAAGAGCTGTCCCATCTGCCCGGGTCTAGACATGTATAAGTATCTCTAATATGTTCTATGCTATTGCCCTAATAACTGACTGTAAGAAATAAAGGATATCAACAAATAGTGAAAAAGGATAAAAAGTAATGAAAAAGGACTTCAGCCACTGAGTTCTTGTGGAAGGAAGGAAAAGGCCTTGTCTTTACTGTTCATCTACTGGTGCATGACTTTAACGCTGTTAATGAATATTCCTATTTTGACCCTTTAAACCACGGTTTTGTCCCCCAAACCATTGCTATTTTCATGCTGTATAATGCTTGGACTGACTCTGCATTATGCAGCTTTTAGATTTCAAGCTCCATTTGTATCATTCTTGATAAAAATAAAAGGAATATACATCAACATGCCATGAATTGGCTACTAAACTTCATCACCTCATTGATAAACAAAACTATTCGCTCGTCTGGCTTCACATGCATTTGTGAGGTCACTGATGTTGGACGAGAAGGCCTGGCTCACAGTCTCCACTCTAATTCATGCCAAAGGTGTCCTATCAGGTTGAAGTCAGGACTCTAATCAGGCCAGTCAAGTTCTTCCACACCAAACTCGCTCATCCATGTCTTTATGGACCTGCTTTGTGCACTGATGCACAGTCATGTTGGAACAGGAAGGGGCCATCCCCAAAGTTGGGAGCATGAAATTGTCCAAAATCTCTTGGTACTGAAGCATTAAGAGCTCCTTTCACTGGAACTAAGGGGCTGAGCTCAACCCCTGAAAAACAACCCCACACCATAATCCCCCCTCCACCAAACTTTACACTTGACACAATGCAGTCAGCCTGGGTTCAATTCCCCGGCCGGGCGACCAGGGTCCTCTCTGTGTGGAGTTTGCATGTTCTCCCCGTGTCTGCGTGGGTTTCCTCCGGGTTCTCCGGTTTCCTCCCATGGTCCAAACACATGCAGTCAGGTTGATTGGACATGCTAAATTGCCCCTAGGTGTGAGTGTGTTAGTGGCTGTCTGTGTCTGTCTGTCTGTCTGCCCTGCGATGGACTGGCGACCTGTCCAGAGTGTATCCTGCCTTTCGCCCGAAGACTGCTGGGATAGGCTCCAGCACCCCCCCGCGACCCTGACGGAGAAGCGGCTTAGAAAATGGATGGATGGATGGATGGACAATGCAGTCAGACAAGTACCGTTCTCCTGGCAACCACCGAAACCAAACTCGTTCATTGGATTGCAACACGGAGAACCATCAGTCTAGAGAACACGTCTCCACTGCTCTAGAGTCCAGTGGTGGCGCTTTACTCCACTGCATTCCATGCTTTGCATTGCGCTTGATGATGTAAGGCTTAGATGCAGCTGCTCAGCCATGGAAACCCATTCCATGAAGCTCTCTATGCTGTTCTTGAGCTGATCTGGAGGCCACATGAAGTTTGGAGGTCTGTAGCAATTGACTCTGCAGAAAGTTGGTGACCTCTGCGCACTATGCCCCTCAGCATCCGCTGACCCCGCTCTGTCATTTTACATGGCCGACCACTTTGTGGCGGAGTTGCTGTCCCTCCCAATCACTTATATTAGACACACGTTCAGCATTGTCTCCTCATTATTCACCACCATCACTGTAATATTTCATCATCAACATTAACACAGGAAGGTAATCAGAGGGGCGGTGGAGTTCGAGTCGGCAGCGTCTGAGATTTTTAAAACGCAGAGTTAGAAAAGAAAAACGTCTCCCAGTGAAAGCCGCGTTTTACAGTAGAAATAAATGGAGCTCAACATGCTGGTAGTGAACTACGCTGCCTGACACAGCTGCCTAAAAACCATAGAAACTGACCTTTAACAGCAGTTAGGACCCTGTTGGAGTTCATCCTAAAGTTAGGACAGGATTTAGGAGGTTTAGTCTAGTTAGGATGTTTGTGTGATGCTGTTTTCTTATGCAGAGTTAATTATGAAGATAGGAGCTGTCATACTGTAATAGTTACTGTCCTAAATTCAGTCCTAAAGAAGCTGTTATGGAAACAGATAACTTTAAATTTCAGACTTGAAATGTGATATGACCCCTGATGTGTAGTGTCATTGCATCATAAACATATATACTGTATAACAATATATACTGTATATTAAGGTGGTTTGATTTTTATATGTTTAAATGTCTCTCTTATACATTTGGAACGTGTTGCAGGCATCAAATTCAAAATGAGTGAATATTTGCAAAAAATACAACAAAGTTTATCCGTGTGAACATTAAATATCTTGTCTTTGTAGTGTATTCGATTGAATATTTGTTGAAAAGGATTTGCAAATCATCGTATTCTGTTTTTATGTTTTACACAACATCCCAACTTCATTGGAATTGGGGTTGTACATGTGGATAAGCAGGGAGGGGGCACGCAGCAGGAAGTTTAATGTCTGAGGGGGGACCGGACTGTAAAATGTTTGGGAACCACTGCTCAGCGCTATATGGTTAGGGGTCATTTTGTTTACTTCTGTTCTGCTAGATTCACCGCAGCTCTGGTGGTGGTTGTTGTGTTTAATTATTGCCCTAACAGTGGATTTAGGCATGTAGCTATTTTATGTAGCCACTGGCTGATTTATGAAGATCAACACACTTGTCTCATTTCATTTGTGTTTTCTCTAATCTCTAATCCCATGTTGATGAAAGACTAAGGCACATGTGTCAGACTTCAGTGCAATGCCTCAATAAACACATGCGAGTCAACTCATTGGCTACTTAGTAAGGCCTTCATGAGTTAAACAAGAAATTTGTGATTAGTGTTCAACTTGAGCGTCAAGAGACATGATGTCACTGTGACACGGTTAGTCACAGTATGCGACGGTTACCCCACCATTAACTTAGTACCAATTATGATACAAAACAGAATACGATGATCTGCCTTCCGCCCAGTGACCGCTGGGATAAGCTCCAGTACACCCTCACGACCCTGAGGGAGAAGCGGCTTAGAAAATGTGTGTGTGTGTGTTTGTATGTGTGTTTACAGTACATAATAATTGCTAATTTCATTTTCATCACTTGCTTAATACCGTGATATTGTGAAAATTTACCAATAGTGATTAATACTGAATAATGGTTTGATCTATTTTTGAATAACATTTTAGTTAAAACCCTAAATTTAAAGAGGACCCTCTTGATTTTATGGCCCAGTGTGTCCTGAATTTCATTTTCAGTGTGGGCTGTTAAATTCAGCCCAAAGGTGTCCCACTTATTAACCCCTAGAGCTGTAGCACTCAGAACGGTAGTGGACGTGTTATGTTTTATGCTTTATTGGTCCTACAAGAAAAAATAATTTTACTGCCTAACTATGCCAATCTGGGAGCAGCACAGCGTCACCAGTCTGGGGCAATGGAGCATTAAGTACCTTCTCCAAGGACATGACCAGGTATACCTAGTAAGTTGTGGGATTTGAACCCACAACCTTCTGGTTGATGACTCATTTTCCCCCACCCCTAGTCTACCAGACACCTTGTAGATCAAATTAAATCACACACTACATATTTTACCGTTTTTGAGTTTTGTTGTTAGCTCCTCAGCCAGTTGGTTCTGGTTCATCTTCTTCAGGATAGCCAGTGTGACCTCTACAGCTTTGCTGTGTCCATATCTCTGCACCATCTGATCCACAGTGTCAGGTCTGTCTGCCCTCTCCAGAAAAGCCTTTTGGATGGAGGTGAATCCTTCCACACCATTAATCAGATGCCACTGGAATGTTTTCAGGTCTTCTTGCCCAAAGTTTTGAAGACTGTTCAGCAACTCTTGTTGATTTGTTGCCATTTTATATAGCTAGAAATGAAGACAGACACCAGAGTGAAGTATAATAGAGGGTTCTGGTGACTGAAAGGAAAACAGGAACATGTAGCAGTAAGTGTTTCTAAAAACAGACCATTTATTGTTTAAAAGAATCTGCTTTAAAAAACACTCAATGTATGTTTAGTGTCATTGATAACAATACCAAGAGACTACAAATTCAGATAACTGACTTTTTTTATATACTGTTGTAAATTTTAAATGTAAATAAAAACAAAATGCCATGATGTGCATGTAGCCCCTTGTAAATTTGTGGCTAACTTTTATTTCATTTCATAAGGCAACCTTGCTTTAAAATGTTGAAAATTATTTTAAAAACTGTATAAAATGTTAAAATGCCGAGTATGATACTCAAGAGTTAAGTGTTCTCATTTGCTGTCAGAAGTTGTCTACCTCTGTTGTACACTTCCTGGCCTGTTGACTGGCGCTCTGTCTGTGTGGGGGCGGGAGGAGAAGAGTGGTGTTGAGCGGGTGTAGAGAGAGGAAGGGGCGAGAGGTGAACACTGCAGCGACCGGTAGAAAAAGTCATGTAAAACACGTTATATTTCTATTTCTCTTCAAGTCAAGAGCCAGGTGGTCAATCAGAGAACCCCCAGAGTGGCCTGTCCTGACTGAGTGTGGGAAACGGGGGAAACTCTCCCTCATAAAGTGAAGTTCTGCCTTTAGTTACCGCTGCTGTTGGCATTAAGCTCTGCTGGTATCATCCCAACCGGCTGTCATGCAGCTACCTGCTGGCTGGAGCTCACCCTCTCGGTGAGATTAGGAGTGAGACTTGGAGACCCACCAGTTGCTGGTGTATCTTCTACACCACCCCAGGAAACCACATAGCGGTCTGAGCTGCCTCTCAGACTTCCTCTGGACAAGCTGGATTTCCCTGTCAGAAGCAAGGTAGCAGCTCTCCACTCCATCCCCCATCTTAGACCCTGAGTGAGTCAAGGCAAGTTAAGTGTTTTTTTTCTGCGCGAAGCGGCCATTTAGTTTGAGGCCCCCACGTGCATGAGCAGCGATCGGGCCCACCACAAGAGACACACACACACAGAGAAAAGGGGTACCCCATATTTATTTCCTCTTATTTCAGTATTTCTGACCAGATTCATTTAAAGTTTACTGGTACAGTTTGAGTGTGAGTGTGCACACGTTAGTGCTGTGTATTAATAGGGTATTACTATACATTTCTGGGAAACCATTGAACACTAAATTGTGTATTTTATGTTTTTTTTTCCCAACTTTTTTGGAATGTGTTGCCGCCATCAAATTCAAAATGTGCACATATTTTCATAAAAATCACAGTGAAGCGTAGAGTGACACTGGCCTGGTCTCAACACTTTATAATACACTTTCACAGCTCGAATGTGATTTTCATCAATGTTACAGGCTCGTTCACTGCTGTGGCTTGTAAACGGCTTTATCCACCATCATTTTTGTGTGGCTGTGCTTATGCATTCAGGTTGAATGTCTATACTCAGTCATGTTTGCTTTTCTCAACAATATTCAATTTTTTTCCTTAACCCAGTTACTTTAATTACAGCAGATCAAAGAAACAACAAAGCAGTGCTTCAAATTAGAAAGCCATGAATGTTAAGGAGGAAGAACTGAGTTAACTTTTAAAGATGAAAAGGAAAAGAAGTCACATAAAAACTGAGAAAGAGAAGTGCCTCACTGCACCAAGCAGCAGACAGTATAAGGCATAGCTGTGGCTGGTGAACTAATATTAATACAATAATTAAGGTTAAACGATATAGTGACTAAGGTCAATTAATACAGTAACTACAATGAACTAAAATAAGAACTAAGATTAATAGAGTAACTAAGGTTAACAAATGTAGTAACTAAGAATAACTAATACAGTAACTAAGGCTAATTAATGTAGTAACTTGCATTAACTAGTAAAGTAACTAGGAATAATAAATAATTAATATAGTAACTAACTTGATGAACTAATACACTGAGGTTAATTATAAATAATATACATAGTACATATACAATAACACACAGTAAATGTAAAATATTTTTCATTATTATTATTATTATTATTATTATTATTATTAAGAACAACATGGTTACTATCAGTGACAATGATAGTGTAGTTCTGGCTTGACTGCCACTGACATGTAGAGGGCGTAATGCAAGACGAGACTTTACTGCTGTAATAAGTGGCTGTGGATGTGTTTGTGTGTTGTAGGTGCTAGTCTCTGCAGGGCTGTGTGGTAGTCTGTGTGGATTTATGGTCAGCCGTCAAGTAGAGTAGTTGGAAGTGAGCTGCCTGTTTCCACGAGACCTGGCTGGTGGACAATGTGCTCCATAAAATAAAGATTTTTATTCTCTAAAAATCTAAAATTTTAGATTTTTAGAGAATCATAAAGATTTTCCCGTGAAAAAAAATTAAAAGGACTCTGATCAACTTTTTTTCTTTCTTGATTAACTGATGAGGCCAAAACTCTCAGATCCTTCACTGATGTCCTCAAATGTGTGAATGTTTTTGTAAAGGTGCTAAAAAAAATGATCAAGAACAGAAATTTCCCGACTCTCATTCTGATCACTGTGGCGTTCGCGATTGCCATACCGGATCGGTCGAGGCCCGGGTTAACAACGACCGCCTCCAGTGCTGTTGACCAGCAGGGTGCCGGTGGAAATTGGACTACTGTAGGTCGAAGACCATCAAAGAGGAGAGGAGGAAGGTGGGTTAGAAGGCAGCGAGAGAGAAGGAAAGGCAGGAGTGTGGAGGTTAGAGTAGGGACACTGAACATAGGGACAATGACTGGTAAAGGCAGAGAGCTTGCAGACATGATGGAGAGAAGGAAGGTAGATATTCTGTGTGTCCATGAGACCAGATGGAAAGGAAGCAAGGCCAGGAACATTGGAGGTGGATTCAAACTGTTCTATCATGGAGTAGAGAGGAAGAGAAATGGAGTAGGGATAATCCTAAAGGAACAGCTTGTGAAAAGTGTTCTGGATGTAAAGAGAGTGTCAGACAGGATCATAAGCCTGAAGTTGGAGGTTGATGGTATAATTTTGAATGTGATCAGTTCATATGCACCACAGGTTGGTTGTCAGTTAGAGGAGAAAGAGGAATTTTGGAGTAAGATGGATGAAGTGGTAGATGGTGTCCCTAGAGAGGAGAGATTAGTGATTGGTGCAGACTTCAATGGACATGTTGGCGAAGGGAACAGAAGGGATGAAGAGGTGCTGGGTATGTATGGTGTGAAAGACAGAAATGCGGAAGGTCAGATGGTTGTAGATTTTGCAGAGAGAATGGAAATGGCTGTGGTGAACACGTATTTTCAGAAGAGGGAAGAACACAGGGTGACATACAAGAGTGGAGGGAGGTGCACACAGGTGGATTATATCCTTAGCAGGAGATGCCACCTAAAGGAGATTGGAGATTGTAAAGTGGTACCAGGGGAAAGTGTAGCAAGGCAGCATAGGGTGGCTGTCTGTAGAATGAGATTAGAAACAAAGAAGAGGAAGAGAGTGAAGACAGAGCCAAAGATTAGATGGTGGAAGCTGAAGGAGGAGATGGTTGCAGGCAGTTCAGGGAAAAATTGCAACAGGGCCTTGGGGGCAGTGAGGAGCTACCTGAGGACTGGGAAACTACAGCTAAGGTGGTGAGAGAAAATGGCAAAAATGTTTTGGGTGTTTCGTCTGGTCAGAGGAAAGAAGACAAGGAAAGTTGGTGGTGGAATGAGGAAGTCCAGGAGAGTATTCAGAAGAAGAAGGCAGCTAAGAAAAAGTGGGATAACCAGAGAGATGAAGGAAGTAGGCAGGAGTGCTGTGAGGCTAGTCGCATAGCGAAAAGAATGGTGGCAAAGGCAAAGGCTCAGGCCTATGATGAGCTGTATGAGAGGCTGGACAGTAGAGAAGGAGTAAAGGACTTGTATCATTTGGCTAAACAGAGAGATAGAGCTGGAAAGGATGTACAGCAGGTTAGGCTGATAAAGTATAGAGAGGGAAATGTACTAGTGAGTGAACAGAGTGTTGAGTAGATGGAAGGAGTACTTTGAAGAACTAATGAATGAGGAAAACGAGAGAGAGAGGAGGACAACGGGGGGAGAGATAGTGGATCAGGAAGTGCAGAGAAATAGTAAGGTGAAAGTGAGGGCAGCTTTAAAAAGGATGAAGAATGGAAAGGCAGTTGGTCCAGATGACATACCTGTGGAGGTATGGAGATGTTTAGGAGAGAAGGCAGTGGACTTTTTAACCAGGTTGTTTAACAAAGTCCTGGAGAGTGAGAGGATGCCTGATGAGTGGAGAAACAGTGTACTGGTCCCCATTTTTACGAACAAGGGTGATGTGCAGAGCTGCAGTAATTACAGAGGTATAAAGTTGATGAACCACACCATGAAGGTATGGGAAAGAGTTGTTGAAGCAAGACTAAGGCGAGAGGTTCAGATCAGTGAGCAGCAGTTTGGTTTCATGCCCAGAAAGAGTACCACAGATGCAATTTTTGCATTGAGAGTGTTGGTAGAGAAGTACAGAGAAGGTCAGAAGGAGCTACATTGTGTCTTTGTGGATCTAGAGAAGGCATATGATAGGGTGCCAAGAGAGGAACTGTGGTACTGTATGAGGAAGTCAGGTGTAGCTGAAAAGTATGTTAGGTTGGTGCAGGACATGTATGAGGATAGTGAGACAGTGGTGAGGTGTGCAGTTGGAGTGACAAATGGTTTCAAGGTGAAGGTAGGGTTACATCAGGGATCAGCTTTGAGCCCCTTCTTGTTTGCAATGGTGATGGAAAGGTTGACAGATGAGGTCAGGCAGGAGGCTCCATGGACCATGATGTTTGCAGATGACATTGTAATCTGTGGTGAGAGTAGAGAGCAGGTGGAAGAGAATCTGGAGAGGTGGAGGTTTGCACTGGAGAGGAGAGGAATGAAGGTCAGTAGAGAGAAGACGGAATACATGTGTGTGGATGAGAGGGAGGCAGGTGTAAAGGTGAAGATGCAAGGAGTAGAGGTCGTAAAGGTGGATGACTTCAAATATCTTGGGTCAACCATCCAGAGCAATGGACAGTGTAGAAAAGAGGTGAAGAAGAGGGTGCAGGCAGGATAGAGTGGGTGGAGACGGGTGTCTGGGCTGATGTGTGACAGAAGGATAGCAGCAAGAGTGAAAGGGAAGGTTTACAAGACAGTAGTGCATCCTGCTATGATGTATGGTTTGGAGACTGTGGCTCTGTCTAAAAGACAGAAGGCTGAGCTGGAGGTGGCGGAGATGAAGATGCTGAGATTTTCGTGGGAGTGACAAGGATGGACAAGATTAGAAATGAGCAGATCAGAGGGACAGTGAAGGTAGAGCAATTTGGAGATAAAGCCAGAGAGGCCAGGTTGAGATGGTTTGGACATGTGTTGAGGAGGAATAGTGGACATATTGGTCAAAGAATGATGGAGATGGAGCTGCTGGGCAGAAGGAGAAGAGGTAGACCTCAGAGAAGGTTTATGGATGTAGTGAAGGTGGACATGGATATGGTTGGTGTAAAAGTAGAGGAGGCAGTGGATAGGGCAAGATGGAGGCAGATGATCCGCTGTGGCAACCCCTAAAGGGAGCAGCCGAAAAAAGAAGAAGAAGAAGATAAACATTGTTAGGCGTCTGCTACCTGAGCCTGATGGGCCCTTCAAAATATCAGATAGACATTTTCACGTCCATTATCAGGCCAGGTTCAGCGGTGATTTTTATTAAATTGTAAAAACTAATGTGGTTGTAACTTTAAAAGACAAGACTTTAAGTAATGGAGCTCACATGATAAACAATCTGTTAACTTATCACAAATTCAGTGAACTTAAAATAGTAAATCAGGAAGTTTACTTACTTTTATTAGTTAAAATGATTGTTTTTTTCAGTGTTATTACAGAAATTCTCTGTCTCTCTTCTATTTAGTAGAGTTATAGTCTAGAGCTGATGAGGATGCTGTGTCATCAAGCTAAGCTGAATCATGTGAAAAGTTAGTACTATAAAGTTCTGGGCTGGTTAAACATTTTCAGGGCTGTAGCTCCTGGAAACCCAGTCCAGGCGACACCCCTGTTCAGTATCTGCTTTGCTACATTACCTTTAGTTCAAACCTCCACTAAGTTGAATTAAAGAACCCGTAAATACAAACAGACAGAACACCTTGAACTGTACAAGCATGTTCTACATTATAACACTCATTCATATTCATACTGAATATTCATACTTAATAAACTCACTCTGTGAAATCCAGTGCAGGAAAAACAGTTCCTCTTCTCTGATGGTATCTGCTTAAAGTTGTTTCCGTTTTCTTTCACCCAGTGGCAACAGAAAAATAGACCATACTTCCTCAATTCACTCTCTTCCCCTCTCTCTCTGCCCCCCCCCCCCCTCTCTATCTTTCCCTCCTCTCTCTCTCTCTCTCTCTCTCTCTCTCTCTGTAACGTTGAACTACAGAGTGCATACTGGTATTTTAACACTGCGCTTTAAGAACCTATTGTAATTTCATATTTTTCAGGCCCAGTACACTTGCTAATATGTATGTGGTCCAACAGCTTGTCTCCTCTCAGGTGTTTTACAAGCGTCAATCTGCTTTTGTGGATTAGATTTGCTCCAAGTGACCCCTGGAAGACTGAGAATAATGAAAGGTGTGTGCTGAATGTGGTAAATGCTCCCCATCTAATTCAGTTGCATTCGGTTCAGACAGTGTTCCAGAGGTCCCCTTATCACAATGCTTTTCAGAACATTGTGAAGCAAGAGTTCTACTCTTTCTTTAGTCTGTTTCTGTCTGTATCTGTCCACAGGTCACTTTGATCTCAGTGTTCCCTCACTCAGCTGTTCACGTTTTGGTGCCTGCTGGATACGTGGTATAAAGGATCTGGTGAAGAGTGGTCTGTGGCCAGCATCCATGCAGTAGCAAACTGTGTATTCCAAAGACTTGTTTATCCTTTGAGAATGCAAAGGTTTATCCTCCTGGATTGTCTCCACATGCTATAATAAAGTTTCTAGAGCAAAGGTCTCTGCAGTATGGGAGGGTAAATGATCAGTTTTCTTTTGTATGTTAATGCTCTGAAGCTGACTTCATCTTTTACTCAGCAATATCCCCTGTACTTATTTGTCTCCTTTATGTTTGTCTAAAATATGCAATTGGTTTGCACTAATGTTTAGAATTTTGCAATGTGCAATGTTTGCAAATGAAAACTTAAAGAACCATTTGCATGCCTAAAGTGTTCTTTACATGGTGAAATTATTCTTCAGATTGAAGTAGAATGTATATGGTTCAATATAAAACCAATTTTCAATTTTCGTTTCCATCCAAATATCCATATGCAGCACATTCTCCATTAATCTGAAGAACATTTTCATAATGCAAAGAACCCTTTAAGCATGCAAATGGTTCTTTTGAGTATTCATGGTTTTATGTAGAACCATTATCTTTACTAAAGAACCCTTGAAGAAACTTTTGAAGAGTGTACTTGTAACTGTTTTCAATAATTACTACATATTTAACAGATGGGCACAACATGTGGCGACACATTTCAGTGAATATTTTTAGAGTACAATTAAACCTTTTCAGAAGAAGCAAAACTGATGAAGAAAGATCCACAGATCTGTCCAGCCTGTTCCCAAGCATGCATATGGAAGCAGATGGAAACAGGAAACAATACCAGTTTATGAAATCAAAAGGGTTAGTTTATTCTTAATACTACAAGGTTGATGTAGTTCAGTAGTTGTTTTTATACATTAAATTATTTGTATATATTTTTCTTAATTTTAGGACTCAGCATTTTATCAGGATGTCTTTTTTGCAAAGGATCAGGAGGTTGCATCATTTGTTGAAAACAAAAAAAAGGTAAATATTAGGACAACTTTTAAGTAACAGATAATGCAAATTTTATATCCTTTACCTTTGCTCCTGTCTCTTTTCAGAGACCTGGGAGCAGGACATGTGGCACAACTAAGTGAGCAGCAAATAAAGATCAGGGGGCAGTCATGGGCTGGAGGTTAGGGAACCAGTTTAATCCCCAGAGCTGACACTATGTAACTGAGGTGTCCTTGAGCAAGACACCTAACCCCCAACTGCTCCCCGGGCGCTGAGGATAGGGCTGCCCAATGCTCCAGGCAAGTGTGCTCACTGCCCCCTAGTATGTGGGTGCTCACTAGTGTGTATGTGGTGTTTCACTGCATGGAAATGTTAAACACAGAGGTGTAATTTCCCCATTGTGGGACTAATAAGGGTCACTTAATCTCAAAACTAGACGAGGAGGGCATGGAAATCACTGGTTGCTGGCATGGCTTTTTTTTTGCTTAATATGTATCATGTTGAGGTGTTTGCATACCCCCTGTTCTTGCAAAAAAGACCTTGCCAGAAAACACAACATAACTTTCTTCTGTATTGATACAATGAGTCAGTACTGGCCATATTTGGAAAAGGCTGCAATGAGGTTTACCGAACTACAGAACCTACTAAATATGAAACTATTTCAGTTTTGCATGCAAAGGCACACTCCTCAGAATGTGAGGTGTGTCTGTAAATGCATTATCCACCTTGAAACCTTTGAAGACCGATTGTGTCTGCATGTTTAGAACCTGCAAATAGATGTCTGCAATGCCATTTTTCTTAAACGTATTCTTGAGAAAGGTTCAGAGGAAAAGGTTTACATTAGATTCATGACGTGTTCCTATACCACAGAACTGTCCTCACCTCTGTGCTCTTGAGTGTGCAAGGATCTTGCTGCTACCTAAGAACAAATTGCAAATAATAAAACATTGGTGGATGTCAGAATCTTAGAGAAAACTCTGTAAGTGGGTTCTAAGAAAATAAAAATCTTCTTAAGAACATTTGGTGAATGAGCCCCAGTGTTTTCTTTTAATTGGTATCCTGAATGTTTGGGGTGGAAGGAACCACACAGGTGCTGGAACAACCATCGGTGAAGAGGTACTATTAATGCAGAAGTACCAAATGGCTGCAAATGAATTTAAACACATTTTCCAGTAAAACGTTTGTGCTTCTTATTTGCCACAGATAGCACAGGTCAACAGCTACATGTCACGTGTGGCCCTTATCACCAAACATATGAGCAAAGTTATTGAACTATTGATGTTTTAAGATGTTTGTTGTTGTGTGCTTGTTTTATTTTTGTTTTTCCCTCTCTACACTGATTACTATTCATGTCATGGGGTAGAACTTGAGGAAGATGGAAGCACTACACTCATCAACGATATCTAAAGGTACTTCTATTAAGCCATTAAATAAATTTCCTACATAGTCAAACATGTCAGAGTGCTTTTGCTTTTGTCTCCCAGTGCAGTTGATAATGGAAGGTTCAGAATTTCATACTTCCTGGTATTTAGGTCTGTAAATTGTTATGCATTATGCACTGTTTATACTTGGTGATAAATCATTGAACACTAACTTACACAGTTTTACCCTTTGGCTGATTAGTTATCCGAAGTATTTGATCAGCCAAGACATATTGGTGCCTGCATACACATATGAACAAAGGTACTGGGACACCTACAAATTACTCCCACAGGAGTTTTTATGAATCCCATTCTCCATGGGCATTAATATGGAGTTGGTTCCCCTCTGCAGCTATTGCATCTTCCACTCTTCTGGGAAAATTCCTGCAATATTTTGGAGAGTGTCTGTGGGAATTTGAGTCCATTCATTCAGAAGCTGATGTTGGATGAAAAGGCCTGGCTCGCAGTCTCGGTTCTAGCTCTTCTCAAAGGTGTTTTATCGGGTTGAGGTCAGGGCTCTGTGAGGACCAGTCAAGTTCTTCTAATCTAAACTCAATCAGCCATGACTTTAAGGACCTTGTTTTGAATGCTGAGGCTCAGTTATGCTGAAACAGGATAGGTTTTCCCTAAACTGTTCCCACAAAGTTGGAAGTGTAAAATTGTGCAAAATCTCTTGGTCTGCTAAAGCAATTCTTGTTTGGCTCTCAACAAAAGCGGTCACACTTTTTTCCTCTCCTCTCCCTTATCTCTCCTGCTTCGCTTCTACGGTTGTGTATAGTCTCTTTTTTACGCTCTCTATTGAGAGATTCTCTCCGCGCTGTTCTTCAAACGAAGAAAAATGGATTTAATCAAATGGTCTCTCAATGCAATTGACACCATCTTCTCGACGAGAAGTCAGGGTTCGAGGGAACCAGCCTGTCCTGCCAGAACATTTGCAGCTGGCTACACGATGGACACGTGGGAGAGGTGGTGAGTCATGTGCGTGGCGGCTCTTTCTGTGGAGGATATTGAGGACGACTACCTATTTGGAACCATGATTACAGGTGTTTTGCTGATTGGATTAGGCATTGTCCTGGTTTATCACGAAATTCGAGAAATGAGGACAGCTGTCCACGGCCCCGTAAAGCTGCCCGACATGATTGACGTGTTAGGCAGAGCTGTCAGCACTCAGACTGTGAGCATAAATTGCACCATGGAAAACACCATGGAGAAGCTGGTGGCTTTGCAAAGGAAAATGGATCATTTGGGAGGTCAAAATGGACTTAGTGAGTTGTTGTGAAAATGGAACTACTCGCATAAAGCCTGTAACCTTTTTCTTAATCTGCTTTCGGCTCCCCGTATCGGCACTGGCCTTGGCCAAGGCCACTGCTGGAACAACAAATTCCTCCAGAAGATCACTGCAGCGAGACGCTCTTTTATCCCTTCTCCCATTTCCCCGGACTCCTGCTGATAGTTGACTCTGCCTGGGACCTGATCAAGGTTGTCTCCATGGCAATTTGCTGTGTTATCACCATAACACCCTGGCGACTGAGACACCTGGACTGGGATGCCAGGTGAAGTGCTTTCTCCAGGCCCGCCCCAACACCCCCTCCCCTTTCCAACCAACGCCTTCACCGCTTTTAACCCCCCAGTGTGGCATGATGGGTCTGTGATCAGTGCCGAATATGGCTGCAGAACTGGATGGCTGCTTGCTGTGCTGGGTTTGTCTGCACCCCTCACCACCACCCCCGTTGCAAGTTCTGGTCTCCGTGTTGTAATGTGTACTTATGTGCTTATATTGCTGTGGTGTTTTTTTCTGTTCCCAGACTGTTTTCCCTTAGGAACATAGTCGGGGTGGGGGGGTTACCTCCTCCCTTTGCCCATGTATTCTGTATTTTTCCTCATTCCTGTCTTCCTGTCCTGTCTCCCCCCTTGTCATATTGTATGTGCTCGGAGGGGTTGATCAAAATTTCGCTGGTTACTTTAGTGACTATGTGACAATAAAGGCTTCATTCATTCAATAGCCTCTTAAACTCCTTGGAACTGTCAATGGTTAATAATAATTATATATTATTGAATAATAATAATTTTCATATTTCATAAGCTACATTCACAAGGTGACTGTCTTCTTTCCAGTCAAGTAGATGGTGATGTCATTTTAAACCCTTATAAAAGTTGAACTCACAATTTTTTTTCTTCTGAAAGTTGACCCATTTTTCCACAAATCATGAACTATAAACACACGGCATCTCTTCAGTGATGCGCTCTGTAAGAATTAGGTAACACTTTATTTGGAGTGGTCCTTTGTAGATGATCAATAAACTCTCAAAAGTCTATCAATAACATGTCAACAACATGTGTAAATTTGCAGTAATGAAGAACATGAACATTCAACTAAACATTTTCTTACAGTTTGTAGACGGACAGCAGTTCTTTCTAATTAATGTATTGACAAAGTAGATATATTGTTGATGTTACATTCACTAGATATTGTGTTGACATTTCTTACAGTAAGATGCTTATATTAAGTAGATTTTTTGCTGATACATTAATTAAATTAAGTAGATGTTTTGTAGATATTTTTACAGTAAGATACTTACATTAAGTAGATTTTTTTGTTGATGTAGAACATGTAGAATGTAATATCTAAATTTGTCAACAAACATAAAAAACCTTACATTTATTTGAATATCCACAACACTTTTTTTAAAAGTAAAAAAAAACAAGATAAGCTTTTTAATAGTGTCTTAGTGTGTACATGTTCAGAGTAACTACAATACATAATTATTCACCTGAGAAGAACTTCAGTGTAACTTCAGAGAATAAATTCAGTGTAAAATTTCAGTAATTTACTGGCAGCAATTTCTATAGCAATTTCATGTTTGTTCACAGTATTCATATTCTGTATAATACCATAACATTGCTTTATTGTGATTCTAAATACATCTGATTACAGTACTTCTACCTCTTTCTGTAATCCTGTTTTTCTTACAACCCCAATTCCAATGAAGTTGTGATGTTGTGTAAAACATAAATAAAAACAATACGATGATTTGCAAATCCTTTTCAACCTATATTCAATTGAATACACTACAAAGACAAGATATTTAATGTCCAAACGGATAAACTTTATTGTTTTTTGCAAATATTCACTCATTCTGAATTTGATGCCTGCAACAGATTCCAAAGACGTTGGGACAGGGACAACAAAGGACTGGAAAAGTTGAGAAATGCCCAAAAAACCCCTGTTTGGAACATTCCACAGGTGAACAGGTTAACTGGAAACAGGTGAGTGTCATGATTGGGTATAAAGGGAGCATCCCAGAAAGTCTCAATCGTTCACAAGCAAGGATGGGGCGAGGTTCACCACTTTGTGAACAACTGCGTGAGCAAATAGTCCAACAGTTTAAGATCAACGTTTCTCAACTTGCAACTGCAAGGAATTTAGGGATTTTATCATCTACAGTCCATAACATCATCAAAAGATTCAGATAATCTGGAGAAATCTGGCACTGCATTAAAAACCGACATCACTCTGTAACGGATATTATCACTTGGCCTCAGGAACACTTCAGAAAACCACTGTCAGTGTACAGAGTTCATCGCTCCATCTACAAGTGCAAGTTAAAACTTGCAAAGCAAAAGCCATATATCAACAACACCCAGAAACTCCGCCAGCTTCTCTGGGCCCGAGCTCATCTGAGATGAACTGATGCAAAGAGAAAAAGTGTCCTGTGGTCTGACGAGTCCACATTTCAAACTGTTTTTGGAAATCATGGACGTCGTGTCCTCCGGGCCAAAAGGGAAAAGGACTGTCCAGATTGTTATCAGCGCAAGTTAAAAAAGTTCAAAAGCCAGCATCTCTGATGGTGTGGGGGGGTGTTAGTGCCCATGGCATGGGTAACCTGCACATCTGTGAAGGCACCATTAATGCTGAAAGGTACATGCAGGTTTTGGAGCAACATCTGCTGCCATCCAAGTAGTGTCTTTTCAGGGACGTCCTGCTTATTTCAGCAAGACAGTGCCAAGCCACATTCTGCATGAGTTACAACAGCGTGGCTTCATAGTAATAGAGTGCGGGTACTAGACTGGCCTGCCTGCAGTCCAGACCTGTCTCCCATTGAAAATGTGTGGCATCTTATGAAGCGCAAAATACAACAACGGAGACCCTGGACTGTTGAGCAACTGAAGTTGTACATCAAGCAAGAATGAGAAAGAATTCCACCTACATAGCTTCAGCAATTAGTGTCCTTAGTTCCCAAATGTTTACTGAATGTTGTTAAAAGGAAAGGTGATGTAACACAGTGGTAAACACGCCCCTGTCCCAACTTCTTTAGAATGTGTTGCAGGCATCAAATTCAAAATGAGTGAATATTTGTAAAAAACAATAAAATTGATCTGTTTGAATGTTAAAAATCTTGTCTTTGTAGTGTATTCAACTGAATATAGATTGAAAGAATTTGCAAATCATCATATTCTGTTTTTATTTATGTTTTACACAACATCCCAACTTCATTGGAATTGGGGTTGTAGTTTTAACACATTATTTAGTATAATGTGAAAATAAGAGTGAACAGCACAAATGTTCATATTAATTTGGCATGATTGGCTCCTCCCACTCCTCCGTGTGCTTTGTGTTTTGGTATCCACATGCTTTTGTTGTTATTCTGCCCAAGTCTGGCCCCCTTGTTTTCTGACTCCGCCCCGATTGTTTTCACCTGTTTTCCACCTGTGTCTTGTGAACCATTGTTATCGCTGTTTGTACTTAAGCCTTGTGTTTGCCCCTTGTGTTTGCTGGTCTTTGCATGTATTGGATGTTTGATAAGTACTGTTTGAATTGTTTTGTTTGCTGTTTCTTCCATCCTCCGTAGTCTGTTTTTTTGTGTTTATTTTTTGTTATGTGTGTTCCCCGCTCTATCTGTGTTGGCTCCCTCTCTCGACTTTGATTATGGATTTGCCCTCAATAAATCTTGCTTTTCTCCGCGCATGCATCCGCGTCACAATCAGTTTTGATAGCAAGCACTTAAATTTTTGTGTATGGTGGACGTGATGTAGGAATACCATGTTAAGAAAATATAAACAGAGCATAAACAAATGGTGAGAAGCCCCACTACCAACACCACAATATTCAGAGACAAGCTGCTCAAGACTCTACAGAGTACTAGCCTTTTTCTCCCCATTTGATCTGCAAATAACAGCTAATTATGGTAAAATTCAATATTTTCATTTCTTTGACATGAAGCTGGACCAGCATTGTGCACATTTTTTCTGTAATTAAGGAATACTGTAGATTACTGCAGAATTTCCACTGTAAACGTAAATAAATTCTTTATAGTGTCCTGGTGTGACATAATGTGTCATTTACTGTTAATAATACATGATAAATTGTTTTTCTTCTTCAATGTAGTATGTCAGAGGCTGTATTGGCAACACCTGGAGGAGGAGAACATGGGTTTTTGGAATCTTGGAGATCTGTGGTGATTCCAGAAGACCTGTTCTGCAACTATTCAAAAGAAGAAACAAGCAGACTCTTCTCCCCATCATCAAACAACATGTGAGGCCACAAACTGTAGTCATTAATGATGAATGCTGTGCATACTCCACTCTTAGTCTGGAGAGATATGTCCACCACACAGTGAACCACAGTGTTTGTTGACCCGGTCACAGGGAACCATACCCAGCACATTGAGAGCATGTGGAACAACTAGAAACACAAGGTGTGGCATCTTCGAGGAAACCGAAATGAAAGGACATTGAAAGATCAACTACTGTTTATTGAATGGACTTATTGGCTGGGAAGGAAGCACAGAAAAGGAGTTCTTGGACAGCCTCTGAAGGACATTCGTAATTGTTCTCTCAGGTAAGCTTTTGTGTTAATGTCATGTGTAGCTTTGAGTTGGACTTGTAGTCTTCCTGTCTGAAGCCTTGTTGTTGCAATAAGTAAAATGGATGTTCATGTTGTGCACACACACACACACACACACACACACACACACACACACACACACACACACACACACACACTTCCTCTATTGCACACACTCTCACACACACACTTCCTCTATTGCACACATTCTCACATACATACATACAGCCTTCCTCTATTGCACACACTCTCACATATACACCAAATTAATGTTTTGTAACTTTTTATCTTATTTTTTAGGTTTTTATATGTCTATGCTGGAGTTACATGTTCTTTGTTTTGAACTGTTGAAATGACAATGCATTGAAAGTTTGTTACCTTTTTGAATTGTGTATGTAAATATTTTAACTATTGTTTAAATAAAGTCTCTGAATACTGAATGCACTTGTTCTTGTTTTTCACTTCATTTGGAGTGTCCACATTCATAGCTGTACATGTTTATCTGAGAAGCTACTGAACATGTAACAGGTATAACATGTCATCTCTAGGTACTCAAGCTGGTAGGTAAGTAACACCAAGAACTTAATCTACTTAATGAAACACATCAGCAAAATATCTACTTAATTTAAGTAACATATCAGTTACATAACTCAGCTATTGTGTCAGATAGGATCATTCGGTGAAAGCAGGTTCTCTCTTGTTACAGCAACCATCTCAAGGAATAATCGCTCTGGAGGCACTTTGATGACTTTTTGCTGCAGCACAGAAACACAAAAGACAAAAACAAGAAAAATGAAACTGCTTGTTATGAAGTTCTGAGCGATCCCAAAACAAATAATGTTGGAAAAAGGAACTGAAATGTCATTGTGAAACACAACTGTCTTCAGGAAAAGGAACTGAGACAGGACGACGATGTGACCACAAAATCCCAGTGAAGTTCACAGTGAAATACAGAACAGTGATGATCACCTTTGGCTAGCTAGCTTAGCATGTGAGCTAACAGGACCCAGTGGAGCGAAATCACTCTGCTTCTTTTGCCTGGGGTGCAGGAACGGAGATGATTACGGCACAGGTCATTCCTTGTTTCTCTCTATGGAACTGTTGGGCATCCATGACCCATTGCTTGCAAAATAGTGAGCCCACATTCATTTCTTCTGTTAATCCTTAGATCTTACCTGTTAGTCATCTTGCTTTGTCTTGTCCGTCAGTCAATATTATACTGGTCAGCTACAGACACAACAGGTCACTGTTGCTCTGTTTATTTTGTAATAACTGTTTAATTATGATTTTTAATGCATTTATGACTAATAAATAACCATTAATATATTCATTTCAAACCATCCTTTATAAATCCTGCCTGTAAATGTAGTCGACACTCTGTGGCGTGAGGGTCAACCAGGGAGAGCAGCTTTGCAGAGCTAGATTCAAACGGCCAGCAGGCCAGCAGGTGAAGCATCATGACAAAAAAGCTACAATATGTAAGAATGTCAGTCGTTCAGCATCCGTGGGGTGAGTCACATTCACTGACCACTTCAAACTCCTTTTCACAGGGCAGCCTTTAGATTTGTTGTCTTTTACACTCAAATGCAGTGAACGCTTCCTACAGCTTCTGGCAGCCGAATCAGATGGTCTGCCACACAGAGGAAGGTCACACTTTCATAAGTTCTTCTTTATTAATTTAGCTTTTTCATTTTGTTTTCATGCATTTTGTTTTAATATGATATATACTCAGTATATAGAGGACACCTACCATGTATAAATGCTGACAGACTGAGGATCCTCTTAGTCAGAATCCACGGCACCTTTCTCCACAGATAATGTGGGAACATCATAGAGAAGCAGCTTACACAGACAAAATAAACACGCTTGTGTTGCTGCTTAAGAGCTTTGAAGCTGACTTTGTTTTTGGTATGGTTTGGAAGTTCTGGCTGTAGATTGAAGGAATGACCACCTCAGTGTTCACAGTTCATCAATCGCTGCTTTTAGCCAATAAAATGGCTAAAGTTTCCCATGTGATGTACTCTAAAGGCTGCTAATACTGGTGCCTATCATTATTATTAGTGTTATTATTATTATTATTATTATTATTATTATTATTATACTGTTAATAGTAGTAAGTATTTTGTTGTTATGTTTCCACGTCAAAAACCTATTTCAGCTCTGGTTTTTGTTTCATGAGAGAGGGTGTTCTGGGTACAGCATGGCTTTCAGTTCAATAAGCATGACCTCACATGGAAAAAGAAGTGCAGTCTCGCTCTGCTATGGACTGCTCTGGAGCCAGACTCCACATATCGAACAGCTCACGAGACAAAAACGACTAATTTTGTCCATACTGTCCATATTAAGACTGAGGACGACACATTTTTTGACATGTAATTCACGTAACATGTTTAGCGAATCCAACAGTTTGAGTAGTTGACCTCATTATGTGAAATGAAATGTGCCAAATCCATTTGTTCTGAATTCTGGCTGGTGTAAGTAATATTAACCAAAAACAGAAGTGTGGGAAAATTAATTTCCACCTTAGTTAGTTTAACGGTTAGTTTAGCAGTTAGTTTAGCAGTTAGTTTAAAAGTTTAGCAGTCAGTTTAACAATAACTATAGCGGTCAGTTTAACAGTTAGTTTATCAGTTAGTTTAACAATTAGTATAGCGGTCAGTTTAACATTTAGTTTAGCAGTCAGTTTAACAATTAGTATAGCGGTCAGTTTAACAATTAGTTTAGCAGTTAGTTTAGCAGTTAGTTTAACAATAAGTATAGCGGTCAGTTTAACAGTTAGTTTAGCAGTCAGTTTAGCAGTTAGTTTAACAATAAGTATAGCGGTCAGTTTAGCAGTTAGTTTAGCAGTCAGTTTAACAATTAGTATAGCGGTCAGTTTAACAATTAGTTTAGCAGTTAGTTTAACAATAAGTATAGCGGTCAGTTTAACAGTTAGTTAAGCAGTCAGTTTAGCAGTTAGTTTAACAATAAGTATAGCGGTCAGTTTAGCAGTTAGTTTAACAGTAAGTTTAACAGTCAGTTTAACAGTTTGTTTAAAAGTTTAGCAGTCAGTTTAACAGTTAGTTTAGAAGTCAGTTTAGCAGTTAGTTTAACAATAACTATAGCTGTCAGTTTAACAGTTAGTTTATCAGTTAGTTTAACAATTAGTATAGCGGTCAGTTTAACAGTTAGTTTAGCAGTCAGTTTAACAATTAGTATAGCGGTCAGTTTAACAATTAGTTTAGCAGTTAGTTTAACAATAAGTATAGCGGTCAGTTTAGCAGTTAGTTTAGCAGTCAGTTTAACAATTAGTATAGCAGTCAGTTTAACAATTAGTTTAGCAGTTAGTTTAACAATTAGTATAGCGGTCAGTTTAACAGTTAGTTAAGCAGTCAGTTTAGCAGTTAGTTTAACAATAAGTATAGCGGTCAGTTTAGCAGTTATTTTAACAGTAAGTTGAACAGTCAGTTTAACAGTTTGTTTAAAAGTTTAGCAGTCAGTTTAACAGTTAGTTTAGAAGTCAGTTTAGCAGTTAGTTTAACAATTAGTATAGCGGTCAGTTTAACAGTTAGTTTAGCAGTCAGTTTAACAATTAGTATAGCGGTCAGTTTAACAATTAGTTTAGCAGTTAGTTTAACAATAAGTTTAGCGGTCAGTTTAACAGTTAGTTAAGCAGTCAGTTTAGCAGTTAGTTTAACAATAAGTATATCGGTCAGTTTAACAGTTAGTTTAGCAGTTAGTTTAACAATAAGTATAGCGGTCAGTTTAACAGTTAGTTTAGCAGTTAGTTTAACAATAAGTATAGCGGTCAGTTTAACAGTTAGTTAAGCAGTCAGTTTAGCAGTTAGTTTAACAATAACTATAGCGTTCAGTTTAACAGTTAGTTTAGCAGTCAGTTTAACAATTAGTATAGCGGTCAGTTTAACAATTAGTTTAGCAGTTAGTTTAACAATAAGTTTAGCGGTCAGTTTAACAGTTAGTTAAGCAGTCAGTTTAGCAGTTAGTTTAACAATAAGTATATCGGTCAGTTTAACAGTTAGTTTAGCAGTTAGTTTAGCAGTCAGTTTAGCAGTCAGTTTAACAATTATTTTAGCAGTTAATTTAGCAGTTAGTTTAACAATAAGTATAGCGGTCAGTTTAACAGTTAAGCAGTTAGTTTAGCAGTTAGTTTAACAATAAGTATAGCGGTCAGTTTAACAGTTAAGCAGTTAGTTTAGCAGTTAGTTTAACAATAAGTATAGCGGTCAGTTTAGCAGTTAGTTTAGCAGTCAGTTTAACAATTAGTATAGCGGTCAGTTTAACAATTAGTTTAGCAGTTAGTTTAACAATAAGTATAGCGGTCAGTTTAACAGTTAGTTAAGCAGTCAGTTTAGCAGTTAGTTTAACAATAAGTATAGCGGTCAGTTTAGCAGTTAGTTTAACAGTAAGTTTAACAGTCAGTTTAACAGTTTGTTTAAAAGTTTAGCAGTCAGTTTAACAGTTAGTTTAGAAGTCAGTTTAGCAGTTAGTTTAACAATAACTATAGCTGTCAGTTTAACAGTTAGTTTATCAGTTAGTTTAACAATTAGTATAGCGGTCAGTTTAACAGTTAGTTTAGCAGTCAGTTTAACAATTAGTATAGCGGTCAGTTTAACAATTAGTTTAGCAGTTAGTTTAACAATAAGTATAGCGGTCAGTTTAGCAGTTAGTTTAGCAGTCAGTTTAACAATTAGTATAGCGGTCAGTTTAACAATTAGTTTAGCAGTTAGTTTAACAATAAGTATAGCGGTCAGTTTAACAGTTAGTTAAGCAGTCAGTTTAGCAGTTAGTTTAACAATAAGTATAGCGGTCAGTTTAGCAGTTATTTTAACAGTAAGTTGAACAGTCAGTTTAACAGTTTGTTTAAAAGTTTAGCAGTCAGTTTAACAGTTAGTTTAGAAGTCAGTTTAGCAGTTAGTTTAACAATAACTATAGCGGTCAGTTTAACAGTTAGTTTATCAGTTAGTTTAACAATTAGTATAGCGGTCAGTTTAACAGTTAGTTTAGCAGTCAGTTTAACAATTAGTATAGCGGTCAGTTTAACAATTAGTTTAGCAGTTAGTTTAACAATAAGTATAGCGGTCAGTTTAGCAGTCAGTTTAACAATTAGTATAGCGGTCAGTTTAACAATTAGTTTAGCAGTTAGTTTAACAATAAGTATAGCGGTCAATTTAACAGTTAGTTAAGCAGTCAGTTTAGCAGTTAGTTTAACAATAAGTATATCGGTCAGTTTAACAGTTAGTTTAGCAGTTAGTTTAGCAGTCAGTTTAACAATTAGTATAGCGGTCAGTTTAACAATTAGTTTAGCAGTTAGTTTAACAATAAGTTTAGCGGTCAGTTTAACAGTTAGTTAAGCAGTCAGTTTAGCAGTTAGTTTAACAATAAGTATATCGGTCAGTTTAACAGTTAGTTTAGCAGTTAGTTTAGCAGTCAGTTTAGCAGTCAGTTTAACAATTATTTTAGCAGTTAATTTAGCAGTTAGTTTAACAATAAGTATAGCGGTCAGTTTAACAGTTAAGCAGTTAGTTTAGCAGTTAGTTTAACAATAAGTATAGCGGTCAGTTTAACAGTTAAGCAGTTAGTTTAGCAGTTAGTTTAACAATAAGTATAGCGGTCAGTTTAACAGTTAGTTTAGCACTCAGTTTAGCAGTAAGTTTAATAGTATAGCGGTCAGTTTAACAGTTAGTTTAGCAGTCAGTTTAGTAGTAAGTTTAATAGTATAGCGGTCAGTTTAACAGTTAGTTTAGCAGTCAGTTTAGCAGTAAGTTTAATAGTATAGCGGTCAGTTTAATAGTTAGTTTAGCAGTTAGTTTAGCAGTCAGTTTAACAGTTAGTTTAACAGTTAGTATAGCAGTTAGTTTAGAAGTCAGTTTAGCATTGTGCTAAAATAATATTTCAATCCATGGAGACAGAAAACTATCAATGATTAATGATATCATTCTTAATCAGCTCAAGCCTACATTCTTAAAAAGATGGTTATTTAGTACATAAATTGGATCTATATAGAACCATGAACGTTGAAAGAACCATTTCCATGGTTAAAGGGTTCTATGCCTCATGAAAAGGTTCTTGAGAACGCTGAAAAATATTTATGAATATACCATAGATGGTTCCCTACAGAACCATTTAGAAAAGGGTTCTCTACAGCACCTAAAAGGGTTCTTATTTTGTTGCAAGCTTAATCTTGTAACAGTAGAAAACCCCTTTTGGGTGCTATATAGAACTGGGGGGCTGGAGTTGTTTAGCTCCAAACTCCCAGCTGTAATATTCAGATGTTCCTGTTTCATTAACTGGACCATGAGTGTTACACTGAGGTTAGAGCTAAACTGCAGGGTGATAGATTAACTGGACCAGGACTGGGCACCTCTGCTGTAGCTCTTCATCAGTGTTTAGAATGGTCAGTTTATAATCACAGGGCTAGATGATGACTAAAATAAATTATTCCTAAAAAAAAGATGAGCTGTAGTCTTGAATTGCACTTCAGCAGTATTTATATAAGGATCAATGACAAGAATGGACACTGTGGTCAATTTAAAAAAAGTGCGTCCTGGATTTAAGTTAATTAAACTCTGGCATTATTGTTGCTTTTATATGTTTCTGTTTTACCATTTTACTCTTTTATTAGTTTTACTGTCTCAAATGGTGCAAAGAACAAGAAATATTGTTTTTCAATGCAAGTTAAGTGGATTAGATACTTAACACTAATCTATGTGGAACAAACTGTACTGGTAAAATTTTATTTAACTGTTCTGCAAAATAAATATGTGAGTTTCATTCACTTTTTAAGGAAATGTTTCATAATGAAAATATGCTTTGTAACACTATTTTATATTATTTTATAATAAGCCTACTTTTATGAACGTTTAATGGACTAATGGTTAATTAGATCATAAACACCTTGAAATAATTACCAAGCAATTCAAAAACAAAACAAAAAAAGCACCATCAGTGATCTCCTCCTAACCTCCTTGTCCTATTTGGTCTCATTCATCTGTCAACATTAAATCTGCCATCAGATATTCATATTCAGATGTAAAATGTCATTGTTCCCTTTTTATTCATGACTGTAAATGGTCATTACTGATTGTAATAAATGCTTATTCATAAACTTGTTTTAAACCAGTCATAAACCCTTTGGAAGGCTGTCTTATTGTGATGTGGTACCCACTTTTGGTTGGTTGTTCTTCCTTGAAGATTTACTTGGATCCATTTAATTTGAAGGCAAATTTATTCACTTATTTAGACCCCCATTTCCAAAAACGTTTTCATAGAAAATACAAGTCTAATTTAGGTGAAATATGCTGGTCTGCCAAGTAAAACTGCAGTAGAAATATTTGACCTTTGGTGTGTGCATAATGTGACATTCTGTACTGATATTAAGATTTTTACCTTACCTTTTAAAAACGTAACGGTTTTATAGTGTGTTTAACATTTACTGATTATCTAGTTTTAAGTCCCTAATGATGTGGAAATGGGTTAATACACCCATCATCCAAAAAAATAGTTGCACCCAGAAAGAATCAGCCAACAGGAATGGAACTCAGTGGGTAGGTCTGACATCGTGAGACATGCGAATGATTCAAGTGTCAAGCTCGGCCGGGCATATGACAAAAGCAAGGATGGGCCTTTTCGATTTACCTGACTGACAATATAAAGTCGTCTTATGTGTGCTTTCCATTCTGACTTTTGATGTTGTGCAAGCAAAGTTTTTTGAGCAGTTGGAAGAGTTTGAGAGGGATCGCATCGTAGGGCTCTGAGAAGTGGGATGCTCTTATCGATACCATAGCATATTACCATAGCACGCTGTTGGCAGCAATGGATAGAAGAAGACACACACCAGTGACATGAAAGATCTGGGAGACATACACAAACCACAGAGAGGAGAACTGACGGATGGTCCGACATGCGTGGAGTGACCCAACAGCCATGATTGTGGACACTCAGCGAGCAGTGATGCCCTCCATGACTCATCCTGTTAGTGCCAGTACCATTGGCAGATGGTTGCATGACACAGCACTACATGTACACAGACCCTTACGTCGACTGTCCTTAAGAGCACTTAAGTGTCACCAAAGATTGCAATGGTGTCATGCCAGACTGTCCTGGAGTGATACAGAATGGAGGCGGTTCATCATCAGTGATTCCCACTTTAGAGAAGACGACCAATGAATCTATGTGGAGGCACCAAGATGACCGGTTTGTTGTTACACGTCCAGAAGGCCTGGTGTGGGGTGTAATTTTTCACAATGCTAGATGACCTTAGGTCTTCATTACAGGCACTTTAACAGCCTACTGTTATGTTAATGAGATCCTGAAACCAGTAGCTCTTCCTTTTCTGAACGCACACTCTGCTCGTCTGCAGACTGTTACCATCTCGAGCTGACACATATACCAAGTCATGACCAGCCACATCACCAGACTTATCCCCGATTGAAAATGTGTGGGATGCTATTGGACATGCCATCAAAACTCCACCCGTACCTCAAAATCTGCAGGAACTGCGTAAGAATATTCAAGCTACATGGGATGGATTACGGCAGGACACCATTAAAAACCTATACAACTCTATTCCAAGATGTCTGGTATGTTGTGTTAGACCACACTGAGAGACACTGTTCTGTATGTGTAGCTCAATAAATATTGTTCATATCAGTCTAAATGTTTAATCATGTATTGTTCCTGGTAACATTTATCTTCCGAATAGCATTGAAATCCGACACTTCCTTCTGGATGCCACTATTTTTTTGACAAGTAGTGTATATTTATATTTACTTATTTACTGTAAACTACTTGGGTGAAATAATCATTTTATTTCAGAATCAGAATCACTTTATTTCATCAAGTATGCTGGTTGGTGAGTGATCATGTATGACATGTTAACACATTAAACAGACCAGACAAGCACTCAGACTGTTAATAAGTATTTAAATAAGGGAAAATTACAACAAAATACAATAAATAGAATAAAGAAAAATAATAAATATGAATAAATGTGGATATCTGTATATATGTAGATATGAATGTCTGTACATATGTTCTACATTAACTCCATAGACTTTAAGACCATTTACTGTTAAACTGCGTTGAAGGATCAGCAGAGCTTTATTTTACTGTAAAGGAGGATTATTTTATTATTACCTACTGATCTGATTCAGCTGTGGAGCCACCAGACAGCAGTAAAAGAGCAGCATGCTCCCGGCTCCTGTTTTCAATTAATGATGGGACCTGACTCCCGTCCAGGAGCCTTCCTTCCTTCTTTCTGTCTTTCTTTGTTTCTTTCTTCCTTTCTGTTTCTTAACTCCGATGCTATGGTGATGATTCATACGAGGCTGAAGTAGAAATGGGGAGTCGATTCCAAAAGAATCGATTCTTCGAGTCCAGCGCGTCAGGGAGCAGGAATCGACTCTCGGCCAGCGAGTCAGTGAGTCGAGACTCTCCGACTCTCAGAGGAATAAAGCGCTAAAATGTTAAACTATTTGAAGAGTTTTCACTTTTCAGCTGCGTCCGGATTTAAAACACAGCGCGGTCACTCAGCAGAGCAGAGCTGAGCGAAGTGGCCAGTCAGAGGAGAATCGAGCGCCGGTCAGGAGTTTTAGACCAATCAGATCCCGGCGGGAGAGTTGAAGTGGCCGCGCTCTGCAGCGCGCGCTCTCTCCGGCGCTCGCGGGCTCTGTTTAAACCGAGCGACCGTTACGAGCTGCTCACAGTAACTCGCTCACAGCATCAACAGCAGCGGGTTTATCGGCTTTATTCTCCGGTAAAACCTCCTCCAAACGGCCGCTACAGGCTTTATGGAGCCGCTCGGGACCCGGAGACATTTTTCAGCTCCACACACACAAAAACGAGGATTTTTCAGCAGCGCCGGGTCAAGTGGAGCTCCAGCCGGGATTACCGGACTTCAGGGGGCAGAATTCGCTTTAAAAGGTGGGCAGTGATGAAATGAAACCCCCCTGACAGGAATTAGACCCTCTCTCTGCTTCTCTGTTGTTTTTCTTCCTTCAACTAAGCGTGACGTCACAAAACCTCACTAACAGGAAATCGGCCTTGCTCAGGTCTTCACCATCACCCAGTGCTGATCCTGTGGTGATGATGTCATCGTAACCTGTATATGAGTTTGCCCTCTAATATCGTGGGGAAATCAATGTGTTCAAATTAAGAGCCTGTCCCTTTAAGAGAACGCAGTTTGTTAAGCATTGGTTGCCATAGTAACTGGCGCCCATTTGGGCTCAGTATGAAATGCTGAGTAGCTCAGAATCGGACCCAGTTCGGTAGAAGCTGGTCGCTGAGCTCGGCTCGGCAGCTGCTCCGCAGGGCTACTAGCTGCTCTGAAGCCCTCCGTTTGCCCCGAGTGTGGGCTTCACTCCTCTCACTGCGGTAGGTACCGTTAGGCTCTCTGAATGGTTCAGTTCTACATTTCTGTTTAATGAAGCGGCCAGGTCGGTGGACTGGTGGTCATTTGGTTCTCTTAAGCTGACATTGACGAGACCACCTTTAAGCAGCATTTCGGTTCCGTACCGCTACGCTGGCTGCTCAGCTGTAAAGTTAGTTTGTACTCATTTAGGTTATAAACTACTCCTACTGTGTTTATATGAGGGGTTATTCTTTTAAACCTGAGGTGGGTTTTACTTAAAGAGGCATCCAAACCAAATGTCCTCGGTGTGTAGATTAGCTGTAGCTGTAATGGGCTAACAGATGAAGCTGGGTTTATTTCATATACCGCTGTTCCTTAAAGGTTTTAGGAGCTGGAATAACTGTTTAACGCAAAATATGTGTTTATATTTTGTTTTTTAGTGTCGTGTATTTGGACTATTAATATCGAAATATGTTGAGTAGCTCAGAATCGGACCCAGTTCGGGAGAAGCTGGTCGCTGAGCTCGGTAGCCGCTGCATTTACTAGTAGCCACAGGGCTACTAGCTGCACTGAAGCCCTCCATTTGCCCCGAGTGTGGCCTTCACTCCTCTCCTTGCGGTAGGTGGGCTGTGGACTGCACTGGGAAAGGGGTGCTGGATGAACTGAGAGCCCATTACAAGCGCTGGACTTCAACACTGTTGGTGTCAGAGTGAGAGAAGCGGAGTTGGGCTATTTTTACTGGACTGCAGGGCCAGAGACTTTTTACTCAGACTAAATGGGCATGTTCCATACACACACACACACACACACACACACACACACACACACACACACACAAGTGAATTCAATTTCCTTCTCTAAAATTGTTATTTTAATAGAAATCATTTAGTGAATGCTCACCATAAAATTTGGATTCTAGTTTCTTCATAATTTATTGTCCATTTGTCTTTTTTCTCAGAGGTAACTGGAAAGAACCCAACGCCATCCTCCACTGCAACTCCACATGGAGATTCAGTATCTAATACCACTGTAGGTAAACTGAACACATCATTACTTTGACCTTTTCTTAAATATATACTGTATATTTATATTTCTTACATAGAAAAATATAAAATTAAAAAAAAAAAATCTCAAAAATAAAAAACTTTATTTAGATTATATTAAGTTATTAAAGAAAGACAGTGTTCTTCAACCTAATCTCTACATGTTGCATGTATATTGTACAATCAATAGGGCTGAAATGTTACATAGTAATAATAATAATAATACACACACACACATATTTTCTAACCTGCTTCTCCCTCAGGGTCATGGGGGATGCTGGAGCCTATCCCATAATAATAATAATAATAATAACGATTCAGAATACGTAAAGCTTCTGTGACACTGTATTCTCAATTGCTTAAGCACAATCTTAAAATGAAAACCTTTTTTTGTTTGTCAGTATGTCAAGTTTTCCGGTCCATTCATTTTTACAGTGTTACAGCTTATTTTGCACTGTATTTCATAATGTTTTTGCTATGGTTATATTTATTTACATTACTGTAAAATATTGGTACCCACTGCCGAAACACGGTATTTGTTCTAGATTTGACAGTAATACTATATTAATAAATTGGCTCCGGAGAAAACTTGACCTACGGTGTAGCAGGTAACTGCTTCCATGAGAAGCAGAGTAAAAAAACTGAGGTGCTGAGTAAGTGGAGTTTATAGATTATACTACTTTTCTGTTGATCTTTATTACTCTCACATGCTGTAACGGGGAGCGAAGAGGCGGACACATGTGCGGAGGTCAGCGACTTTTATTAAGGGCAAATCCAGGGTCATGTTCAAGACAGTCCAGGGTCAAAGAGCCAACATGGAGAAAATGGGGTTCAGGCATGACAGACCAGAATACAATCAACAACACAGATTCAAACGAAGCCAACAAACAGAACGATACATCAAACAAAGACCAGCAAACACTAAGGGCAAACACAGGGCTTAAATAACAAACGAGGGACAGGTGAACACAATCAGGGGTGGAGTAACCAAACAGGGGGGACTTAAACCAAAACAAACGCACATGGAAGACCAAAACAAAGGAGCACATGGACAGGACTGGGAGGGGCCAATCGTGACACATCCATTAATCTATATGCTAATTTTGTAGATCCTTACAAGCAAAACTACACAGTCAACAGTCAGAAACGGTCAAAAACATACATTTAGTAACTTTTAAAGTTGTGTTCCAAAATCACTTACAATATAAAATATGAAACCATTTGTGTGTGTATTCACTAGTGTGTATGTGGTGTTTCACTTCACGCATGGGTTAAATGCGGAGGTGGAATTTCCCCAGTTGTGGGATTAAAAAAGTATCACTTAACACATTCATTACCAGCTTCTGAACAATGCACAGAAACAGCTTAGATCCACCTACTCATAGAAGAGTCTTCCTCTTTTTGACCATCTTATATTAGAATTAGAATAATAATGAAGATATCAAAAGTATGAAATACAGTATCACAAATGAAGTTACCTTGATGCAGTTGTAAGACGGGTTGTACTGGTGAAGAAATGAAGATGTGGCACAGTCAGCAATGTCTTTGCCAGATTTATGTGAAGAACTTGTCAGACAAAACAAGTTTTCTGATGTTGATGATCATGATGATGATCATTAAATGTTAAATGACCGATTAAATGTTTAAGCTGTTTAAAATGAGTGAAAAATAGAAAAGAAAATGTAAAATGAGTAAAAAAAAAGAATGGAGCTCTGTATTTCAGCTGTCTTTGTCCATTGCCCAAAAACAGTTAATGGCCTGCTACTGTTAACCTTGAGCCTATCCAAGTGCTCCTCCCTCACTGACTGCCTAATTCCAGTCTCTTGTACATTGGCCTCTGGCCAATTACATTTAAGTACTTTTTATACCTTCAGAGTGTGCAAACTAGGCTGAAAAGTTACAGACAGAACATTATTCTGGTTCACTGTATGATTTGCTGTTCTTTTTGTACAACTAATTACTTTGTGGTTACAGCATGACGAACCATAATTACCATTTAGTCGGAGAGAGACATGCTATTCTAAAATGATCATCTCTTGAGTATAAGAAAACCAATGGATACATATAACCATGAAGAATAGATGGTTAACACAATGAATCTTAAAAAGGAAAGCAGACAATTTAAATTAAGTCTACAGTGGAAGTAATAATCTTCATGTATCTACGGTAACCATCATATTCAACACATAAATCATTACTTATCAAACAACCTTACAGAATAGTCAGCTTCACCAACAAAGAACCCGGCATAGAGTGGCTGTGTGAATGTGGTGTGGACCGTGTGCAGGAGGGTCACTGTGTCAGAGATGCCGTAGAAGGCCAACGTTCCTGCACTGTGATCCACATACACTCCTATTCTGGAGGACGATGGACCTGAGAGCACAGTCTGAATGCTGTTGTGCCAGAACGAGAGAGTGGGAGAACATTCCAGACTCCAGGACTGACTGTTGCGTCCAAACACACCGTCGTGACCCCGTCCTTTTCTGCAGATCCCTTTATATGAGACCGATACGTACAGCCACCCCTGTCCCCGACTGCTCCACTCAACCTCCCAGTAACAGCGTCCACTCACACTCTCTTTACACAACACCTGAGCCCACCAGTCAAATCTCTCTGGATGATCAGAGTAAGGCTGGACTTTACCACTGTGCATCACCAATCTGTTGCTGTCAGACAGACTGAAATGAGGATGTGCTGTGTTGGGATCCAGAGTCAGCTGACAGAAATCTAACAGAAATAAATTAATAAATAAACTAATTAATTAATAAAATGAGTATTTAGTTTCTTATTTGAAGAAAAGTAGTGTCAGTGTTTTTCTCCCATAGACATGTCTATATCAAATATTTTAGACATTGCATAATCTTCACCAAGAACAACAGCTCAAGTATATTTAAACACAGAAATACAAACTATATTTCTGTGTGTGTGTGTTTCTGTATGTGTATATGAGTACCTCTCTGTATGTGTAAGCATGCATTTTGCTGTCCTTTTGAGGACTACATATCTTCACAATGACAGGACAGCATGAAATTTTGGTAAAACTAAAAAAGCAGAAAGAAATGCTTTTTGGACACAGGTTAAGGTTAATGTCATGTTTAGAATTGGAAACTGAGGTTAGGTTTAGTGTGGCATTATTTGTTTATGGTAATACAAGTATCAACCTGTGGAAGTCCTCACAAGGAATGGAAGGCAGGTTTGTGTGTGTGTGTGTGTGTGTGTGTGTACTTACATTTCTTCAGTCCTGGTTTCATTCTGGTCTCACCTCCATGTTCCAATCTAAACACACACACACACACACACATTAATATATTCATTTAAATATTCTCACTTTCCTCTCCCCTCCTGGATCAGGGCCTTGTCAGGGCGGAGGGGCTTGTGTGGTCTAGGGATCTTCAGAGCCAAGTCAATGGGAGCAATATGCTCCTGGTAGACCTGGGGGTAGCGAGCACCTTGTGGCTGGGCAGCCCACATAACACAGCCTGGCTCAGCGTGAAGAGGCAACATGGGGAAACCATGTGGGCCCACCACCCACAAGGTCCAGCATGGGGGAGCGGTGCAGTGCCGTATAAGCAATGGGAGACCCTTGGAGGCCTAGGCCCCTGAGGCAGAAACTGGGTCTTGGTATGTGGAATGTAACCTCACTGGTGGGGGGAGGAACTGGAGCTTGTGCAGGAGGTTGAGAGGTACCAATTAGATATAGTTGGACTCACCTTCACCCACAGTGTAGGTTCTGGAACCAAACTCCTGGACGGGGGTTGGTCCCTCTCGTACTCAGGGGTTGCACGGGGTGAGAGGCACTCGGCAGGTGTGAGGATACTGATGAGTCCCTAGCTGGTGGCCGTCCAATTGGAGTTTGTCCCAGTGGACGAGAGGGTCACCTCAATGCGAATTAAAATCACAGGGAGGAAAATTTGGACTGTTGTCTGTGCTTATGCACCAAACAACAGGTCAGAGTATTCAACCTTCTTAGAGCAAATAGGGGGGGTTCTGAAAAGGGTCCCATCTACAGACTCCATAGTCTTACTGGGAGACCTGGAGAGGTGTGATTGGGAAGAACAACCTGCCCGATCTAAACCCGAAAGGTGAATTGTTATTGCACTTCTGTGCCAAGCATGGATTGTCCATAACGAAAACCAAGTTCGAACACAAGGATGTTAATAAGACCTCCTTCGGACAAAAGTCAATGATCGACTTTGTTGTCATTTCATCTGATTTGGGAAGAAGTTCTGCACATTTGGGTGAAGAGAGGTGCTGAGTCAAGAATGTCCCAATCCAGAGATTAATGACTGATTATTCACTTTCCATTTTCCATAAATAGCAGCAGCACCTTCACCTTACAAGAATGGATACAAATCTCCACATGTATAACACACAGGTGTTTGCTCTTCCTAGCATTGGAATGTAAACACCTGGGCAATCGTTAAGATATTAATTTCCCAACTCACCCTAAAGTCATGCAGAACACCACAAAAATAATCTAACACTTTATATAATTAGTGTTCAATAGATACTACATAAACTGTCAATAAGCTGAGGAGCCTTTCAAAAGTAAAGGAGTACATGATTACACACACAGTTGTTCATACATGAGAGTGCTGAGTGCACATTGTGGATCCTCCAGTCTAGCACAAAGCAGCTTCACTCCTGCCTCTCCTGGGTGGTTGTAGGTCAGATCCAGTTCTATCAGGTGTGAGGGGTTTGAACTCAGAGCTGATGCCAGAGAACAACAGCCTGTTTCTGTGATCATACAACCAGATAATCTGCAGAGAGAGAGAGAGATAACAAAAATCAATATTCTTGCAGTTATCTTGATACAGAAACAGCAAATATTTTATGAATATAAAAAGTTGGTATTACTTTAAATGATTTCAAAGAACATAAAATCAAAAAGTAGATTAAAATTTTGGACAAGCAGGTTAATACCTCTGACTGCCATGCTGTAGAGTGGGGTTCAGTTTTCTGCCTGAGTAAGCACCCTACACTATACCAATGAGGGTCCAATTGTAAGTCACTCTGGATGAGAGCATCTGACAAATGCTGTAAATGTCATATTTAAAAACCATAAGTTTTATCATTTTTTAACTGTATAATCCACCAGAGCTTTCATTTAATGTTTTTGTCAAAGAAGGAAACACACAACTGGCGACCTGTCCAGGGTGTATCCTGCCTTCCGCCCGGAGACTGCTGGGATAGGCTCCAGCATCCCCCCGCGCCCCTGACGGAGAAGCGGCTTAGAAAATGGATGGATGGATGGATGGAAACACACAGTACTGCAGCTGTTAAAGGGGTAGCCCAGGCTCAGATTCTCCATGTATGCTTGTACATGGATGTTTGAGGCTGAAACTAGCTGTTAGAAAGCAGTAATATGTACTGAATGCTAAACTGTCAAAACTCAGAATTTTGTCACTCTGTGTTCTCCACTCTCAGTAAGCACAATAGGAGATGGCTGCTTGCTGATATTTTGGCATGTACAATGTAAAAATACAATTTCAATTTATTGAGATTTCAATAATTGTGACACAGTTTGGATAAAAACTATTTTTGATAAGCTGGTTTTGTTTCCTAATGCTATACATTTTTCTCTCATTATTTTCTATGTGAGATTGAGCTTATTAGCTACAGATACATTTTTGACATTTTTTACCAATCTTTTCCACTGTACAGCATTTATCAGTCAGAAATTGATTAACAGAAAGCTGACCTGAGTATCTTAAGTTTACAGTGTGAGCTCTTCAGTCCCGCAGAGAGTAGCTCCACTCCGGAGTCCTGCAGGTCATTATTACTGAGGTCCAGCTCTTTCAGGGAGGAGTTTTCTGCTAGTAAAACTGATTTCAGATTTTCACAACATTTGACTCCAAGACTGCAGCTTGATAGTCTGTAAAATAAGAATAAATGAAACCATTATTATGATATAGAGAAAGAAGAATTTGCAAAGGAGCTTAAAAACAAAAGGAGAGTTCAAATGAGGTTAAACAATTCCAAAATTACCTTTGAACATTTACAGATGTAATTTTAAGAATGTATTTTCAGCATGAAACAATGACTTCATGATAATTATAGATTTTTTTTACTTTTGGCAGTTCAATTAATACATTCACAAACTGAATTCATATTAGTTCAAATTGTTTCATAAAAAAGATACAAACTCTTATTTGTGTGAACTGAATTTGACCTTGCAAGAACTTAATTATTGCAAAAAATCCTTTTAAATGTTAGAATTATCTAAAATGTATGAAATATTCAACATACTTACATGCACTATTTTGTTTGGAATATCTTTTGAAACAAATTTGTATTCCAGTGTCCTAATTTTCTGTACTAGCAAATAAACATCTAGCATGGCAAAGTTAAGTAGTGTAAGTATTCATGTGCTGTGAAAATGCAGTTTGATTATCTGTAACCTTTGTTAAAACTATATGCAATTTAAAAATATAATAAATAAAAATAAAGGAATGTTCATACATTGCACAAATATATGTGAGAAACACATTTAGGAAATATATTTTACAAATGCATTTTTGACCATTTTCATACATGGCAAAAATACATTTGAATGATTCATTTGGAAAATACATTTAAAATATATTCAGTCGTAGTCCATCACATAATCTGAATACATTCAAGTATTTGTAACGGCAGGCAGAGCATCAACATCTAGATAGAAAATATTGCCACAAACTACAAAATGCTTAAAGTTATTTAGTATGGGGCTGTAATGTCATAAGTAAACCCAAGAATGATTTTGAAAAAAAGTTATCCCAAAGTAATATTGAGTCCATATCCTTTTTTAGAATTAAGTCATTAAATAAAAATTCACATATGAAATATTGAGCATCTGCTAATAAATGATAATAATTACTAATTAAAATAATTCTTTTCATAGATAGGTTTATTTCAGAAGTGTGTCTGAGCCCATGAAGTGATTTCCCCCACAGAATCATGCCTGTTTTTAATACAGTGCAAGATTTTAAGCCGTGCACAACATTAGCAGTCTTTTGTTGCCCCATTCCAAACTTTTTTGGAATGTGTTGCTGGCATTAACTTCAAATGGGGCACATACTTCTCAAAAAACAATGACATTTCTTAGTTTCAACATTTGATATGTTGTTTTTGTACTATTTTCTATTAAACATAGGGCTTAAATGATTTGCACGTTACTGCATTTTGTTTAATTTTATTTCGCACATCACCACAACTTTTTTGGAAAGAGGGTTGCTTTTTTTAGCCAACAGTATTCAAAAACTAACAGAAGTGAAATTCATTTGCATTCATTCATTGACACTTACAGAGCCTTTCTGCAGTTGCTTGCAGCCAAAACCAGTCTCCTGTAACCCTCCTCTTATGTGTTGAACTTCTTTGGGTCCAGCTCATCCAGAATCTCGTCTGAGATCTCCAGCATGTAAGCTATTGCTGAGCAGTGAGCAGCAGAGAGTTTGGTTCCTGTGTTTTTCTGTGATTTTAGATACTCCTGAATCTCTCTGGAGAGAGAGTGGTCATTCACTTCAGTCAGGCAGAGGAACAGGTTGATGGATCTCTCAGCAGGAAGATCCTCTGTTTTTATGAGGCGTTTGATGTGCTGCACTGTTTTGGTGATACTCTCTGAGCTGCTCTCTGGGCGTGCTAATAAGCCTTGCAGAAGTTTCTGATTGGAGTCCACTGAGAGGCCCAAAAGTAATCGAAGAAAAAGATCCAGGTGTCCATTCTCACTCTCTAAGGCTTTATGTACTGCTCCTCTCAGTAGCTCAGCCATCAGAAAAAATTGCAGTTCTTCCACACTTTTGCTCATATAGGAGTAAAACATATGGAAAGCAGCCAGGAACTCCTGAAAGCTCAGATGCACAAAGCAGTAGACCTTCCTCTGGTAAAGCACAGATTCCTCCTTAAAGATCTCAGTGCATATCCCAGAGTACACTGAAGCCTCGGATACATCAATCTCTCAGGTCCTCTTCATAGAACATCACATTGCCCTTGATCAGCTGTTTGAAAGCCAGTTTAGCCAGTTTCAGAATCATCTTTCTGTTGGACTCCAGAAGTTTCACTGGATCACTCTTAACGTTTCCCTCATACTTCTCATTCTTCATATTCATCTGAGTCAGCAGGAAGTGTGTGTACATTTCAGTCAGAGTTTTGGGAATTTCTGTATTACTCTGGTTTATCATCTGCTGAAGAACAGTGGCTGAGATCCAGCAGAAGACTGGAATGTGGCACATGATGTGGAGGCTCTTTACTGTCTTAATGTGTGAGATGATTTTCTTGGCTTGGTCTTCATCACTGATTCTCTTCCTGAAGTATTCCTCCTTCTGTGGGTCATTGAATCCCTGAATTTCTGTCACACGATTGATGTACTGAGGAGGGATCTGGCTGGCTGCTGTTGGTCGAGTGGTTATCCAGATGTGAGAAGAAGGCAGCAGATCTCCTTTGATGAGGTTGGTCATCAACATCCCCACTGATGAGTTCATTGTTATGTCAGATATTTTCTCACCCTGTGAAAAGCTCAGTGGAATTCTGCTTTCATCCAGTCCATCAAAGATAAACACAACTTTGTATGAATCATATTTTTTTGGGTCTAGATCTTTAAGTTCAGGATGGAAATCAGACAGAAGTTTATGAAGACTGAACTGGTCATCTTTAATCAGATTCAGCTCCCGGAATGGAAGCACAAACATGAAATCAACATCCTGATTGGCTTTTCCTTCAGCCCAGTCCAGAATGAACTTCTGCACAGTGACAGTTTTCCCAATGCCAGCGAAGCCTTTAGTCAGGACAGTTCGGAGCTGTTTTGGTTCTTCATCTTCTTTTCTTTCTTTTTCTCTGGCAGTATTAGCTATCACATCTCTAATGTTCTGTTCTTCCATTTCTCCTTTAGGAACTTCTACAGGTTTAAAGATATCAAAGTAGTTGATTGGGGTATCTTGTAGTTGTTTCCTGAAGGTTTTCTCCATCTGTAGAACCTCATGTTCTTCATTTACTCCTTCACTCTCCCCCTCTATGATGTACAGTTGTGTGTAAATCCTGTTCAAGAAGGTTTTATTCTCTTGTGTTTTGATTCCCTCAAATATGCTCTCAAACTTGTTCTTCATGCTGCTCTTGCGTCTCACTAAGACTCTGTGCACAACATCATCACCTGGATCATCCCTCTTCCAGCTAATAGAAGCAAATTAAAAATGAAGGTGGATGTGACAGAAAGGATTCATAAATCAGGATAAAATTTTCACTGATTCACTGCAATTCTCGCTCTTATCTGGTGTAGTAAGTAGTGAAATAAAATATATTCCAGTGCTTTAGTTTCACACACTGAGCAGGTTCAGTCTTACAGTGATTAAACTGTGACTGTGTCTTACCTTGGGTCAGTACCAGTTCCTCTGATACTGAAACCAGGAGGACTGAACATGGAGTCGCTGCTCTTCACAGATACACAGCTGGACACAGAGTCTGCTCTGGAATTCTGACGTCTGATAACAAGTTGACGAGACAATATATCAAATCAAAAAGCTATACACTCATTAAAGTCAAAAATTGGTTTACCTGGTGCATAGTCTGGCTAATTTTGTGCTTGTGTCTCACCTTGGGTCAGTACCAATTCTTCCACAACTAAAGTTAGGAGGATTCAACCTGGAGGAGTTGCTGCTCTTCAGAGACACACAGCTGGGTTCTGGGGAGTCTGCTGTGGACTTCTGAAGCCTCAAGATATTGAAGGAATGCATTACATTAAGGATACTTTTTCACTTGCTTTCTGGAGAAATATGTGATGAGTTATAAAATAAAAATAAAAATGAGATAAACTGGAATAAAAACTGGACATTTCAACAGTACAATGAACACATAATGACATAATGAAAATAACCAAGCATGTCAAAAACGAATGTTTTATGAATATCCACACCAACACTACTAATACTAAAGCCAGGACTTGGTAGAATGTGTTCAGAGTATGAGAGACTTTCCAGTTTTTCAGCTAAAACTTTTTAATGTATGTGTGAAACTTGATTGGAGCAGCAGTGATATGTATAGTGATATTATACACTATAAGATATATCTATTGAGAAAGCAAATTACAGTGAAATGAAAAATGACCCAGTCTTTTAAATGGAAAACTGTAAAATATTATTGCAATCATTGTATTGTCAGGTCAGGGGAGTTGTGGTTGTAAACATTTTCAGCACTGCTAAACCTCAATTATTTCAGGCAGAAACTTCCTGAGAACCTCTGTGAGTTATATTACTCAAACAAGACAGTGGACAGAGCTTCAGCTACCCAGAAGAAGCCAACAGTGGGAGCAAATAGAAAAAATACAAGAGAGAATAGAAAATAGAAAAAAATACACAGAGCACTCTGATGTTTGGCATTCTGCTGACAATAAGCACTTTAAAATGAGTTGTAGTAAAACTATGAGGTCACTCTACAGTGACAGCACACCTAGTGTGTGTCTGAGCCCTGCACACAACCGCCCCACTGTTCTACCAGACACAACTGCTACCAGCCATGTCCCACGCAGAACTGGGGAAGACTGCCTCTCCCTAGTTAAAGGAAATGAAAGAAAACAAGAAAACAGACTCATAAAATCAGACAAATGGAGGAAAATTCACACTAAAGAGAAATCAAGACTCTAAAAAGAGGACTTGATAAGATCCCAATTACATTCAGAGGACAGTTATAAAGAGCTATGTCTCTCCAGTGCTCCACAGAGGGAGCCAGAGTTCCACCCCTCCAGCATGTTACAGAGTGGGACAGAGCCCCACCCCTCCAGTGGTCACAGAGGGAGCCAGAGCTCCGCCTCTCTAGCTCTCCACAGAAACAGAGCCAGACATCCACCCCTCCAATTCCCCGCAGAGAGAACCAGCCCCAAGTTCATTCCCCTCTTGTTATGCCCTCCTGTTGTGCACCGCACAAAATGCTGCACGCCAGTCTGACGTCTACTGCCTCCCACAGCTCTACTTGACTCAAGTGGTAGTATATTTCTTAAACATAGATGTTCACAATGCAGAGTAGGAAAATTCTGGTGCCCCACAGCCCAAGCAGCACATAAACAGCTCTACCCTAAACAACTGGGTGCACCAGATAACATTACATAGTATATCATTGCTGTCGGAACAAAATCTCGTATCTCCATAATTAGAACTTTACAGGAGAAGGAAAAAACATAATCCACTTTTAACGTAAGTCAGTGGAACCAGACGTCTTTCCAAGTCATTTTGAATAATTTATTTTGGTCCATTCTTCATGAAATTTACACACAATTTATAGGATGGTGATTTCTTTCAAATGATGTCAAAAACGTAAAAATGACAAATATGGAGATACGATGTTTTGTTACGACAGCAGTTATATATCGGTAAGGAGCTGTATTTGTGTGGGAAAATCTTTGGAAGGTTGGAAGTAATACAGATAGCTCAGAAATCTGCACATCTCCCAACACTAACAACTGAACACCTATATGACCATGTGCCTGTAGATATAAACAATGCTTGAATGTTACCATATGAGAGCAGCTATGAACTGGTTCCTAACAACTTATCCAGCCAGAGGGCAGCTGGAATACAAGCAGCACCCCATGTCATTAGTGATTAGTCACACAGATTTCTAGTAAGAGAACAAAGTGCAAGTCAAGAGAGGCAGACAGAGGAGAGCACCACCAAACACTGCAACACCCAGCAGAACTTCACAGAATACACACCCAGCGATACTGCACCCAGGAGGATCACAACCAACAGCACTGCACCTAGCAGAAACATGACCAGCAACACTGCATTCACCAGAACCACGATCAGCAACACTGCACCCAGGAGGACCACAACCAACAGCACTGCACCTAGCAGAAACATGACCAGCAACACTGCATTCACCAGAACCACGATCAGCAACACTGCACCCAGGAGGACCACAACCAACAGCACTGCACCTAGCAGAACCATTACCAGCAACACTGCATTCACTAGAACCACGAGCAGCAACACTGCACCCAGGAGGTATCACAACCAACAGCACTGCACCTACCAGAACAATGACCAGCAACACCGCACCCACCAGAAACCCATGTGATGTTACACACTGCACAGCACAGGCAACTCCACAAGCCTTCCTATGGTTACCTGGAACTAAAGAGTAGTGTCTCAGGGATCTTTGGTCTGGCAGTGAATATCAAATTAGAATCTGATTAAAGATCTTTGACAGTATAATCTTGCCCATTGTGCTGTGTGGTAGTGAAGTCTGGGGTCCAGTCGCTCATCTTTGTCACAAGATTGGACAAACATCAGGCTGAAATAGGCAGATTCCCACTAATCATGAACATTGAAAAAAATCAGGGATAACCAAATTATTAAAAAAAGCAGAAACACCTGGAAAACTCAAAACACCAAATTCAGTCATGAAAGAAACTGAACTGCTTTCTGGCCCTTAAACACAAAACAGATTTGGCTGAATATCTTGTTATTGTCCAAAAATATAAGGCAGAGAAGGGTCTTCACCAATTACAGACTCAGTGACCACAGCCTGGTCATTGAGAAAGGCAGGTTTAAAAATTCTTGCTTACTGATGAACTGCCTACTGAACTGCCCATAATTTGAATTCATCAAGAATAATTATTAGCATCTATTTGAAAATAGATAAATAGATTCATTGGGAGATGAAGATAAATGAGTAATTATATTAGGAGAATGTTCATCAGCATAGCCAGATATGTGTATGAGAGCCTCTTCCTAGGCTCACAGTTGGGGCCTGGAGATGCTCCAGTTTGTCCGTGATGAGAGTAAAGTGTTGAATAATTACATTATTTATTAAAACTCATTTAACACAAGTGGAAAACTGAATATTTGTGCAGCACACCAGACCTTAAAATAAAACAGCTTTACTAATGAACAGAAATACTGAGATCATTGGGAATGAGTGGACCACAGACACAACAGGGGAACTCATGTTTTCTCTTTCTTTATGTTCTGTGCTGCTGTAAAGTTACTCACTTTGGGACAGAGGGTTCTCCTCGACTACTAGAGTTATGGAACTCCATCATGGAGGTGTTCCTCTTCAAAGAAATTCAGATGGATTGTAGATGCTGACCCCTCTGAACAAACATTCGTTCTTCAATGAGTGAACTACAGCATGAAACAACACAATGCAATTTATTAGAAAGTATTATATAATTATATAATTTAGTCAGATAGACAATTAGGAATGGCTATCATAGAGAATATTACTATTACTATTACTAACATTCTTCTTCGGTATAATAAACAGAAGCAGGACTAAGTAAAAAAGGTCTAAAGCCACATGTTACCATAAGGTTTATTTGAATCCTCTCATGGTCAAGCAGCGCTACTGCATTTGAACACGCCCTCAATGGTATTATGTAAAATCCCACATAAACAGCAATGCACTCTGAATTCAGACGAACCACATAACTATGACCGCTAAACGTGACTATACATGTGCATGTTTAACATTCAGTTTACAGTATTTTTCACATAAATACATCTTTTGCTCTCTAACCATCTCGCATCATCTTTGTCTCTACCTGTTTCATGAAGCCACCGTTTTGTAAAAAGTTCTGGATTTAGACTACATGCAGATGTTCCTCATTGCCGTAAGTTATTCTTACCAAGTGAACTCAAAACGCTCTTCCTCTCTGAAATCCGTCTGCACAAACTTTACCAGGCAAAACCTACTTTTGGCTTCTCCCTCACTGCATCCACCTGTTCTGGAGAAGAACAGCAGAAACCCAGTGGGTGTGCAGGGCTACCATCAATCATTTGCTGACTCCAGCCAATCATGTCTCACATTATCATGTTACATCAATTGCTTTAGCCAGTCGGGAACGTGCATAGCAGATGAACCCACTCTTTCAGGGTTGTGCACAGACCAAGAACTTACTAAATAAAGAAATAATAGTGACGAAATATATTCGAAAGTTCTACCAGAATTGTGGTAGATGTGACATCACCGAAGTGTTATAAATGAGTGTTAAGGAGGTTTTAGTGTTTTCAGAGCATGTTTTAGAGTTCATTACCGAACAAGGAACAAGGAAACTTGCCAGTCTCGCTGTAACCGGAGAGAAATAATCGCCACTGCTGAAAAACAGAACAAAGAGAAAGAGCTCCCTCTAACTCAGCCTCTGTTTAACTCACTCACTTTATTCTTTCAGACAACCAGTAACTTCAGCTTCAAGCTCCAATGACCTATACAATAGTGACCATCGAGAGGAGAGGGGACAGAGAGGCAGGACAGGCCAGAACATGACCGAGAATACAGTATATGAGAGGGAGGATGAGGACAGTTCAGGTGATTTAGGGGAACCAAATGAGATGCAGCAGAATGGAAACTGAGATCGTAACGATAATAATATCAATAATAAAGAAGGAAATTCAAATCTAATGATGTAGATGACACTAATAGTGGAAAGTCTTTTATCAGTGCTAATTGATTTGGTGTGAAATGGTTCAGATATATTTACAGTGGTGGTGATGGGAACCAGGGGTTGCCATGACTAGAGCTCAAATATGTTTCAGTGTTTTAAAGTTTTATTCATCACATACACAGTGATACACGGGAACTAGCGGTGAAATGCTTGCATAACTGCCTGCTCACATGAAGTAATACGGTTCTGAGAAACAGCAGCCAAATAAAAGAACAGTGTTGTACAGTAAAAATCTAACAAAATGTCCATTTATGAAATATACACTAGAAACTAAGGATACACAGAAGACATTATGAAATGGTACACATGGCATTGCTGGGAGTAAAGTGCAAGGTGCAAAATGTGCAAGAGCAACATAAAGCTGTGCAACAGAGCTGTATAAATAAAGAGCAGAGTAGTATAAATATATTATGAGTGGTCAATGTTTAGTGCAGAGTCCTGTGTGTGATGGGTGTGTGTGTGTGTGAGGTGGTCCTGTGAGATTCAAAACTCCAAGGTATTTGAAACTGTCCATTATTTCCACTGCAGCTTCATTTATGCATACAGGATGGTAGCTCCTCTCCTACTTCTGTAGTGACCTATCAGATCCTTAGTCTAGTTGATTCTAAGGAAGAGATTATCATCCTGACACCAGTTTCATCAGGTGTTTAATCTCCTCCAGGTAGGCCCTCTCATCATTGTCAGAGGTCAGACCTACTACAACAATATTGTCAGCGATCTTGACAATGGTGGTAAAGCTGTAAGTGGCCAAGCAGTCATATGTGTACAGTGAATACAGCAGGGGGCTCAGGACACAGCCCAAAGGGGCCCCAGTGCTGAGGTTGAGTATTGGTGAGATGTATTTTCTTACCTGCACAGCTTGTGGTCTGTCTGTCAGGAAGTTGGAGATCCAGTGACATAGCGATAAATAAAGTCCCAGATCTGCCAACTTGGTGTGGGGTTTGGAGCGAATAATTGTGTTAAAAGCTGAGCTTTAGTCAACAAACAGCATTTTTAGTGTTCAGTGGGACAGTGTTGCATGAAGGGATAGGTGTGTGATGACATCATGTGTACAGTGGTTGGGGCAGCATGCAAACTGTGGTGGATCCATGGAGACTGGCTGTGAAGAGGAGATGAAGTCTCTGATTACTTTATCATGAATGATGTGAGGGTTACTGGGTGATAGCTGTTAAGGCTGTCTGGCCTGGGTTTCCTTGGGACAGTGATGATGACTGACTGTTTAAAGCATGTTGGAACGATTCCAAATGTCAGGAAGATGTTAAGTATTTCAGCAAACACCAGACCAAGCTGAAAAACGCAGGCTTTGAGGACTCGACTGCTGATTCCGTCTGATCCCGTCACCTTCCTGGTATTCACTCTCCTTAAAGCTTTCATCATGTCTTCCACCATGATGATGATCAGGCTCCATCCTCTAATATGATCCATGCAAGCTGACCGCACTGATGGCACTAGTGCTTATTACTCTGCTAGCGGGGTGAAGCCTCCAAGCGAACATAGAAGGTGTTCAGTTCATCCGCTAGAGACACGTCTGCACACACTATCCTGGAGGGTTGGTTTTTGAAGTCTGTTATTCTCTTCAGCCCCTGACTCGGTGCTCTAGAGCCACTTTGTTGGAGCTATGACTCTATGTTTCTCCTATAACACCGCTTTGCTTACTTCACCACCCGCCGTACTCTGTAGCATGCTGCTGCTGCTGCTGAGCCCCGCAAGGTAGGCAGCAGTGCGAGAGTTCAGAGCATAGAGAATGAATTTATATGGTTGGAAAATGTGCTTAAGGTGATTTTTTGGGACTGTACCATCTACCGGTTTTCAATCAAAACTCACGATTTTGTTTACATCTTAATCGTACAATTATGCAGATGTCTATGGAATTCCCCTGCCTCATGTCCATCCACTTACAACAAACGCAAACTAAACAAATCTGCCTTCTTCTTTTATAACACAGTAGATTGTAAATCTTGATGATTTAAACTAATAAAGGAAATTTATATGAGGAGAGGCATGTGAGCCTAAAGACCCCCTAAAACTGCCTTACGAACACCCCTGGTCATTTATAGAAGAGACAGGCAGATTGTTAGAATGTTTAAGGTGAGCTGGTAGGGCTCACTAATGATGCCCACCACCCTCCCCGATGCTTTGTGACACTTTAGAAGCTTCTTTCAACTTGAACTAGAAAAAAAAACATTCCCAGCTTTGGAGCATTTATTGCACAAAGACACCTGGTGTTTCCAGGAATTAGATCAGCATTTAATTTCCAAAGGGTAGAAACACAAGGACAATTGACAAAAATGGCTGGGTTTTTTTCATTTTAGACTACAAACAAAGCTATTAATTTAAAAATTCCACAAAATAGTCAAATCAAATAAGCATAAAAACGTTCACTGTCTTGTTGTTGGTGATGGCCTGCCACACCTCTAGCTATCCTGAGGCTTGCCTTATTCACTGACTTGAAAGCCTTCTCAGCAGCACGCTCACCTCTGCAGTCATCCATGCCTTCTTGTTGGGGTGTGTTGTGATGAGTTTGGGGACAGTAAACATCATCAATGCACTTGTTGATGTAGCCAGTCACTGATTCTGTATACTTCTCCAGGTTGATGGAGTCACTGGAAGTAGCTGCATCTGCCAGTCACTGTTCTAAAAACAGTCCTGAAGAGCAGAGATAGCTTCTGGTGGCCAGGTTCTCACTTGCCTCTGGTCCGGTTTGGCACGTCTGATTAGCAGTCTTTATAGCATCAGAGAGATGTGGTCTGAGTAGCTGTAGTGGGGGTGGAGCTTGACCCAGGATGTGCCAGGCATGATTGTGTAAATAAGATCTAGCACTTTAGCCCCTGGGTTAAGTCCAGATACTGGTGAAAATTAGAGAACACTGACTTCAGATTGGCATGGTTACTACAAAAAATGTTTTTAAAAAACAACCAATTCAACAATTTAATTAAACTCAAATACATACGTAACAATGCAAAGAATTTTTAGTAGAGAATGAGAATGAGAATGAGAACTTAGAAAATTGAATAATTAAAAGCACCATAACTAACTTATGATTTCTTTACTGTGAGATATTAAAGCAATATTAACATTTCCTAAAAAGCAAAAGGACACACCACACTGACAACAATTAAGAAGTCAAACAAAACAAACAAGCTCCGGGAAAAGTGGAACAACCTTTAGTTAGGGAACATAATCGTACATATCATGAAATATACAGTAATTGGTAATTGCATAAGTAGCAAGACAGAGACACAGCTGCACTTTCTAACTGGATGTGCATAATTCAATCAGCTTTAAATAGAATTATTTACTAATATAACACATTTGACATAATTAAGAAATTTACTAACAAGGAGAAGCTGCAGTGTGTTTTAGGTGAACTTAATGAGAACAGTCTTTCAGAATGAAAGCAGTCTTGTAGAGTGAGAACAGTTTAGCTGAGTGAGTAATTACTGTCTTCAGTAGTTCAATCTCTGCGATGCCACACACACACACACACACACACACAGACACACACACACACACAGCCAGTTTGGATTTGTAAGCCCATCTTGATATTATATATATATATATATATATATATATACACATACATATATATATATATATATATATATATATATATATATATATATATATATATATATATATATATATATATATATATAGAAATAGAAATGCAAAGTAGATGTTTGTTCATGAAATAAGACCAAATGAATTGTAGAAGATTCATAGTTTACTGTTGGACACGGTATGTAGAGTTGAGTCAAAAGTTTACATATATTACAGCCACATTCATTTAAACTCAGTTTTTACAATGCCTGACATTTAATCCTAGTACAAATTCCACCTCTTAGGTCAGATATGATCACTACTATTTTAAGAATGTGAAATGTCAGAATAGTGCTAGAGACAATTTTTTCAGTTTTTATTTCTTTCATCACATTTCTAGTGGCTTAGAAGTTTACGTACACATGATTAGTGTTTGTTAGCAATGCCTTTAAATTGTTTAACTTGGGTCAAATTTTTCAAGTAGGCTTCCACAAGCCTCTTACAATAAGTCACTGGAATTTTAGCCCACTCTTCCCTGTGGGAATATGCTTTTACAGTCCTGCTCATAAATTTTCTATGGAATTAAGGTCAGGGCTTTGTGATGGCTACTCCATTACCTTAACTTTGTTGTCCTTAAGCTATTTTGTCACCACTTTGGAAGTATTTTTCATTTGGAAGATCCATTTGTGTTGAAACTTTAACTTTCTCAGAAGTTTTGAGATGTTGCTTCAGTATCTCCACATAATTTTCCTTCCTCATAATGGCATCTATTTCACGAAGCACCCCTACAACATGATGCTGCTGCTGCTCCCATGCTTTATGGTTGGGATGGTGTTCTTTGGCTTGCAAGCCTCCACCTTTTTCCTCCATAAAAATGCATAGTCATTCTGGCCAAAGAGTTTTTTGTTTCATCAGACCAGAGGACATTTTTCCAAAAAGATCTTTGTTCCTATGTGCAGTTGCAAATTTTAACCTGGATTTTTATGGCAGTTTTAGAGCAGTGGCTTCTTCCTTGCTGAGAGGTTTTTCAGGTTATGTAGAATTTAAGGCCATATTTTAATGTTGATATAGACACATTTGCACCTGTTTCCTCCCACATCTTCCCAAGGTTGTTCACTGTTTTTCCTGGATTTATTTAATGCATAATTTTTGCACCAAAGAACGTTCATCTGTAGGAGACAGAATGTGTCTCCTTCCTAAAGGGTTTGATGGCTGTATGGTCCCATGAGGTTTAAACATGCAAATTATTGTTTTAACAGAATGTGGTATCTTTAAGTGTTTGGAAATTGCTCACAAGGATGTTCCAGACTTGTGGAAGTCCACAGTTCTTTCTCCGGTGTCTTACCTGATTTCTTTTTTATTTTCCCATGATGTCAAGCAAAAGGCAAGTATCCCTTGAAGGTAGGGCTTAAAATACTCCCACAGGTACACCTCTAATTAAACGCAAATGATGTCCATTAGCCTTTCAGAAACTTCTAAAGCCATGATATTGTTTTCTAGAATTTTCCAAACTATTTAAACGCACAGTAAACTTGGCATATGTAAATTTCTGACCCACTAGAATTTTGAGAATTATAAGTGAAATAATCTGTTTATTGGAAAAATTGCTTGTGTCATGTACAAACTAGATATGTACAAAGTTTTAATGACTTCAACCTAAGTGTATGTAAACTTATGACTTCAACTGAAGATCATTCTGTGAACTGCCTTATTCTGCCTGTTGAATGAAGGCACACAGGGAAAATAAACACAATCTGTAAGTGATAGAAAATATATTTTAATTCTTTTTTTTCTCATGTAAACACTACAAACATAATAAATGCATCATTGAATATTTCAGTAAATTTCTATGAAGTTTTCACAGGTCTGGGTTTTTTTCATCATTGTGACAACAACTATATTCACCATTTTACATCCAAAACATGTTTTGTCTTTTCATTTTGAAAAGTCAGTGCCACAGTCACAGGTTGCATCTAGGAACATCAGAGTAAGGAAGTGCCTGGACTGAAGAACACCTTCTCAATTTCCATTTGCAGTGTGAAAAATCCAATTTGTTGTAGAAATTATATTGCAGAGATTTGTGTTTTTGTTTATGTATATGTTTGTGTTTAAACATGTTTGTTTATTTGTGTTTATGTAATATTTTCAGAATGTGCATGTGAGCTTTTGACAGCAGAAACTTTGTCTTGTGTGAAAGTAATCAAGAAAACTGCAAATTAGTTAAACTGTGTATATGAAGACTAGTTAGATTAAACAGGATTAGTATTACTATCAGTAGTAGTATCAGGGCCTTTTATGTTTGTATTTTAAGAACAGTGATCATGGAGACATAACTTAGTAAAGACATTTCATGCCATACCTTCAAATCTTTTCAGGATGCCAGTCTATTTTAATATTTCCAGATTGCATGATTTCAGGAAAACAGTGTGTGTGACAAAAGAATTTCCACTTACTAGGCAAGCGTGTTTGTGATGTTTTAATGTTTAGAAAAAAACGAATGGTTTAATCAATAGTAAGTTTACTATCCTTTTCTTATAGGTAAAACTTGGATATAACAGAATATGAGTACTCTCAATAAGTATTTAAAATATAGAAATTACATTTTAAAAGTACCTTTATCTGGTCCGTGTCATGTTTTGAAAGGGCAGTATTCTGAATACAGTTACTTTTTTGGAGAATTCTTTTAGAATACTTACCTTCAAAAAAAAAAAAATTCAATCTTTAACAGAAATACTGTCAGTGGTCCTTTAACAATTTTAACATCAGCACATGACGTATCACAAACGCACACAAAAGAAACTCAAACAGCTTCTTTGCTAACACTGAAGATCCTGCTATGTTGATCCAGTTTTTAATCTGAGTTTTACTAAACCTTTTGAGGGATGTTCAAACTGATCATTTTCATAGTACTGGAAATGTTCTCACATAATAAGCTTAGCATCTTTGTTCTACTGGTGCTGTGCACGTGTTCAGAAAAATCACATATCTACACAAGTTAACGGGAGATTTAAAAGATTATTAGTGATCAGTAGTGGGCTAAGGCAGACAATGAGAGAGAAAAAAATATTTATTCATAAAAACATTTTCATGAAATATATACAAACAGAACTTGCAGAATGCATGAAGAAAACTGAAATCAAGTAACAGCAAGAAACCATGTGAATTAAATCAAAATTACATATGCTTTATCAAGATGTGTTCTTAATGTATTTTAAATGCTACTTGTTATGTATTGATAGTGGGCTATGTTACTGGATACATTTAAAACATTTAGAAAACATCTACATTAGATAGTATTTTGAGCCATGTATTTTGCTCTACCTTAATTACAGGTATCATATATAATTACAGGGGGCAGTCGTGGGCTGGAGGTTAGGGATCCAGCCTCGTGACCGGAAGGTCGCCGGTTCGATCCCCAGAGCCGACAGCACATGACTGAGGTGTCCTTGAGCAAGACACCTAACCCCCAACTGCTCCCCAGGCGCTGCGGATTGGGCTGCCCACCGCTCCGGGCAAGTGTGCTCACTGCCCCCTAGTGTGTGTGTGCTCACTAGTGTGTATGTGGTGGTTCACTTCACGGATGGGTTAAATGCGGAGGTGAAATTTCCCCGTTGTGGGACTAATAAGGGTCACTTAATCTTAATCTTAAGAGAATTACTACTGTAGTAGTGCACTCAGTATATTGTCATTAGACCATCTCTTGCTGCACAGTTCATTAGACATTTTTACTCCTGTAGTCCACCACTGGGCAGCACACGGTTCAGCGTCAGCGCAGCAGCGTAAAACTTTGGGAGAGTCTGTTCAACATAAATGATGAACTAACCTAACTTTGTGTAAATAGAGCTCAATATAGAAATATGTCCACATATGCAGTCGAGACTGACGCGGCTTTTTTCTGAATTTCTACAAACACCATTTCATTTTATAGTAAATGAGTTTGGGCTGGTTTATGTTTATGAACAGACGCCTACAGATCAACATAGTAAAGGAGCTCATCTGTGATCCTGAGTTTAAAGCCAGTTTTTATTCAACTTCAACTTGGAACTAAGTTGTAAATAAATCTGAAACTGAAACTTTGCTTGTGTGTAAAAAGTGATTTCAGAGCCACTCGGTTCTCCCTGATGGAAACTGTTTACCTTCAGTGTTTTGTGCTTCTGATCATTTTAATAGACGTCAGCGTCACTAATTAATGACCTTCTATTAAAAGACTGGTTTACCAAGAGAGACGCTGGAGGACTTTCACCTGAAATGAGTTCATGAAGCCAGTCTGGTTATAAAAATGATAACAGGACATCAGAGCCAGAATTACTCTTTTAGTACTTTTACTTTATACTTAAGTACATTTGAAGGGAAATACTCTTGGACTTTTACTCAAGCAGAGACATCAATATGATTTCAATAGTATCCATCTATGCTACTTTTAAAAAATATTCTGTTGCAGAGATGCTGTTTAATTTATTTGACTTAAAAATGACAAAGTATGTAATTTGGCCTGGGGACAGAAACTTTTAGAAACAAGTTTTGTGATTCCTATGTTTATTTATTTAGGATTGGCAAAACTACACGTTTGAATAGGCAACTTCAACAAATCTTAGGAGTATTCAACTTGTAATATACTATATGTCCAAAAACTGAAAAACGCCAATCAATAAAGTATATAAACCAATTTATATAAACTGACTCTCACACACACAGGAGATTATTTCATCTCACACACATGCAGTGTGGCGTAATTATAAAGTGTAAACCCAGCGTATAGCGGTTCAGTGAATGTGGTGCTGAACGTGTGAAGGTGCGTCAGTGTTTGATCATCAGAGACTCTGTAGAAGGACAGAGTGCCGGCTGGACAGTCCACATACACTCCTATCCTCTTAGAGGGGGAGGGAGGAGAAGGGATACCAGTGGCAATATTTTTGTGACTGATCCAGTGCCCCTCAGAACAGAACAGAACCCAGGACTTTTCATTCAGTCCAAACCTTGTGTGAACACTGTTTCCTTTCCTCTTGATTGATTTATATGTCAGAGCTACTTCTATCTCTCCTTCTATCCTCTCAGCCTCCCAGTAACAGCGTCCAGTCACACACTCTCTACTCAGAACCTGCCCCCAGCAATCAAATCTCTCTGGATGATCAGGATTTGAACATGGCTGTGGCTTACAGAAATTTTTCACATTTCTGTTCCCATTAGAGAAAGAGAGTTGTGTGAGTGCTGTATTTGGGTCCAGGGTGAGCTCAAATGAATCTGCACACAAGAAGAGAGATTACAGGAGAAACATCAACACATTGGAAAATAGATCAGAGGAAAAAACACTGAAACACAAAAAGGGAGATTAGAGGAGAAAACAACACACAAAGAGAAACATACACAAGAAAACATCGGCACATAAGAGAGATTCGAGAAGAACAGATATTGTGTGTGAGAGAGAGTAAATAAAGGTTAAAAACCGTGCATGTGAATTTACATTTCTTTAGTCCTGGTTTGATTCTCATCTCTCCTCCATGTTCCAATCTAAAGAAAAAAACAAACACAAACCATGAATTTATAGTTTATAGGCAATATAGCGCTGACATCAAGGAACACAGGTGGTTTTCATACACACAACGTAACAGACACTACATTTTTCCTTTAAGGGTTCACATTCTCCCTTGGTTTCATCTGTATTACTGCAAGTTACAAGATTGCTAGGCAGACTCACAATTGGAAGCTTTTGCCAATGCTATCATTTGTCCCTGATGACTGAGTGGCTGATTAAGAGAATGAGATTTAATAATCCAGCTGAAAGAATATCATGAACTCAGAGGAGATCCATTGCCTTTATTGCCTTTAAAACCAAAAAAACATTCCCTTGCCTGTTATCACTCTTCATCAACTCGTTTAGGCTGTGGACAAAGAGATAACTGCAAATGACCGAGTTTGGGGACACGACAAGGAAGACACTACAACACAAGCAACAGACTGTTTATCATAGAATATCATATTTTAAATAACTCATGCAGTTACAGTGACCGAACTGTTGCAGAGGTATAGGTATATTCAGCACTCTGGACTGCGGTCTCACTCAGTGACTCCTAGTACAATACGTTAGAGTTCATCTGATTCTATGTTTCTTTTTTACTATTAATTGACTTTTATTATTTGATATGCTCTTACACGTTATTAACTATTTTTCCTGTGTCAGCTTGGCAAGATTGTAAATGAGGGTCACTTTCAATGTTCTCTGAGTTTAAGAGAACACTGGTTGATTGGTTAACACATCTGGTATGTGTTTGCATTAATAACAGGTTTTTATGATTAGTTTAACATTGAGACGTAGTAAGATGTTAAGATCTTTTAAATCTAAATCATTAACAGGTTGATGGATTTGATCTGCTGTCTATGCTCAGAGGAATCCCATCACTACGTGTAAGAACGTATGTAAATATTTCTGCACTCAGGCACTTCAAATGGCTGTCTTTCCTTCAATTTTGACAGTTTGTTTAGAGCCAACTGTTAGTAACAGTGTTACAAATATAGCACCATGTAAACAGGACATTTAAATAATCAGCAGCATGCAAGGATGTCTGTTCAATTTTTAATATTTAAAACTCTGGGGAGGTTATGGTCAATTTTATCATGAGAACTGATATCTCAGTACATGTGTATTTGTCCAACAAGTCCAACAAATATTGAGCAGTCCAACAAGAAAAATTGCCCCAGTTTGAATACAACAAAACAGCATTTATATACTTATATCTATGATTTGTGCTACTACATGCACAGTGACTGGCAAAAAGTACTGTGCCAATGCTCTGGCCTAATATTATTAATAATCACAATCTGCACTGCATCAGCTTTCAGGCTCCCGTGTTGAGGCAGGTGTATCAGGTGATCAGCTGAGCCATGACTGATTGAGTTCATTGATTGACTGAGTTTAGCTGATAATAGCTGAACCTCTGGTATGACACAGTCCCTTCTGCCATTACAAAATAGCCAAATGTGACTGTTCTCCCTTAACAAATGAGAGTAAACAGTGTCGTCTTTTATAAAACTGAATGAGGAGCCTCTGAAGGTGAATTGTAAAAGAATCTAAAACTCTAAAGTGTGTTTGTGTGTGTCCATGAACAAGGAATACTTCCGGCAGTGTTGTGACGGCAGCAGCTGGGCTAGTTCTCCTCTAATGTGCAATGTTTTCGAGTAATTTGTATGTTTCACCTACTGTTTGACCACAATGTGCAAGTAAAACGTTACTGGACAGTTTACGGACTTAACATTCAGCCTGCTGTTTCTCGACCCCATGCTGCCTATTGTTCGCTCCAGAGGCCCCGAGGCGAGCGCTGCTTCGCCCCCAACTGGAAGACGTTGTCGACAGACATGCGAACGTAAACACAAGCAGGGCAAATGCAGCGGCATCTGGGCTAGGCTAGCTAAGCTAATTCGGATTCCACTCCCCAGCCTACTTCTAGCAAATGTCTGGTCACTGGAAAACAAGCTGGACGAACTGAGACTCAGGCTCACTTCAGATCGCCAAACCAGGAACTGTTGTGTTTTTGTTTTTACCAAAACCTGGCTTCACAGCAGCATATCAGACTCAGCTATCACACTACATGGGCTCTCAGCGCATCCCTCAAGGGGAGGGGGACTGTGTGTGTTTGTGAATGACCGATGGTGCACCAACTCAGCTGCTGTCGGACACTTCTGCTCACCTGATCTGGAGTACAGGGTGGTGAGATGCTCACCCTATTATCTCCCTCGTGAATTTAATGTGGTTATCGTCGTGGCCGCGTATATTCCTTTGCAAAGCAATGCTAAGCTCAATCAAACTGATTTCAGAACAGTGTTTTCCAAGCTCCATCAGCACGTCTCCTGCTCAACACGAGGCAAAAGCACACTGGATCACGTCTACACGAAGAAGGGGCATACAGCACCACTCCGCTGCCTCCGTTCAGTAAGAGTGATCACATCTCTCTGCTGATGAAGCCTACATACCGGCTGCTGAAACAGGTTAAAGCAACAGTGAGAGCAGTGCGTGTGTGGCCTGACAAGAGTGGAGTCAGTCTTACAGGACTTTTATCAGTGTACTGACTAGGACATGTTCAAAACTGCAGCTACCACAGAGTCTCTGGTTAATGTAAATGAATATGCAACATCTGTCACTGGATTCATAAAGAACTATGTAGATGATGTGACTCAAATTAGACGTATCTGCACACTTCCAAACAAAAAACCATGGATGAACAGTGAAGTCCGCGGTCTGCTGAAAGAGCGTGATGCAGCCTTTAAATCTAGCAACAGCAAGGAGCTCAAAGCTGCCAGACACAACCTAAAGGCTGGTATCAGGGCTGCAGACCACAAGTACAGAACACAAATTGCAGCACACTTCAACACTAACTTGGACCCCCGACGGATGTGGCAAGGGATTCAAGCAATTATGGACCACAAGAACAAAGTCAGTCCACCAACCACAGATGCCTCCCTCCCTGCTGAACTGAGTAACTTTTATACACGCTTTGAGACAACTGCTCAGTCTCAACGTGCTAACACTGCCTTGCCCCTCTCCACAGAGAAGCCCCCACCTGCACCACTCACACTGACTACTGAAGAGGTGAGGAGAGCACTGACATGGGTCTCCACTCAGAAAGCAGCAGGCCCTGATGGCATTCCAGGGCAGGTCCTGAAAACGTTTGCCAATCAGCTGGCTGCCACCTTCACGGACATTTTCAACATCTCCTTGGCACAGTCTGTTGCTCCTGCCTGCTTCAAAGCCACAACTATCATCCCCATCCCAAAGAAAACCATCATCTCAAGCATGAACGACTACCGCCCCATTGCCCTCACACCCATTGTCATGAAGTGCTTCGAGAGACTGATCCTCACTCACTCAAAGAGGAGTCTTCCCAGCACCCTGGACTCCCACCAGTTTGCCTACCGGGCAAACACCTACTGAGGATGATGTCTCTCTGGCAATGCACACTGCACTCAACCACCTGGAAGGAACAAACACCTATGTTAGAATGCTGTTCATCGACTTCAGCTCCACCTTTAACACCATCATCCCCTCCAGACTCGTCTCCAAGCTCAACACACTTAGAAAAAGTCACACCCTGTGCAGCTGGATTATGGACTTCCTCACCTGCAGACCCCAGTTTGTTAAGATGGGTGAACGCATCTCCCCCTTCCTCACACTCAGCACAGGCTGTCCACAAGGCTGTGTCCTCTCACCAGTGCTCCACACACTGTACACCTACGACTGTACTCCAAAACACAGCTCCAACACTTTCATAAAATTTGCAGATGACACCACAATTATAGGCAATATCACCAACAATGATGAAGGACTGTACAGAAAGGAAATCAAGCTCCTCACCGAGTGGTTTGCTGCCAACAACCTCTCCCTCAACGTCAGCAGAACCAAAGAACTAATTGTTGACTTCAGGAGGGGAAGTAGAGAGCATGCACCACTGAGCATCAAGGGGACGATGGTGGAAAGGGTGAACAGCTTCAGGTTTCTTGGTGTCTACATATCCGAGGATCTCACCTGGTCACTCAACACATCCCACATCATCAGGAAAAGTCAACAACACCTTCACTTCCTCAGAAGGTTAAAAAAAGTCAACCTGCCACAACAGCTCCTCTGCAGCTTCTACAGAGCCACAGTGGAGAGCATCTCGACCAGCTGCATCACAATCTGGTAAGGCAGCACCACCGCTGCTGAACACAAGGCCCTGCAGAGGATGGTCAAAACTGCTCAACACATCACCACAGCTGTCCTCCCACCCATAGAGGACATATATGATAAGCGATGTCACAGGAAAGCCATCAACATATCCTCGGACCCCACACATCCCAGCCACCCCCTGTTCCTGTGGTGTAATCTATGTGCAAGACACTAGAGGGGGATGTCTTGTGGGGGAACTCCGATTTCGGAGAGGGGAATGCACTTCGGGGAATGTTTTTGTTTTTTGGACTGCATGCGAGTAAAGCGGTGTCACCCAAACCTGGTCTCGTCCTTTTTGTGTTTTACTAAAGAACCCAACACGACATGGTGTCAGAAGTGGCTCGTCGGAAAAGAGTAGGGAAGAGTGTTTGTATGAGAAGATAGTAGTACAGAAGTCCAGTTAGTGTAGTTAGTTGAGTAGTTTATTAAACATAAGTTAGCATGTCGCAAGAGGAGCAACCAGTGGCAGTGCGGGAGCAGCGAGCCATGCCACAGGCTCAAGCACGTGCGAACGCCTCAGCAACGTTCTCAATAAATCCACCAAAATCCTTCGACTTTTTGAAGCCACAAGACTGGGAAAAATGGATAAGACGTTTCGAACGCTTCCAAGTGGTGAGCGAGTTGGACAAGTCGTCGGAAGCTAACCAGGTGAACACGCTTATATACTGCATGGGTGACAAGGCAGATGATGTGTTGAGAGGGCTGCGGATAACGGACGATCAAAAACTCGTATACAGCTCAGTCAAGGACGGCTTTACGAACTTTTCTGTACCTAAAAAGAACGTGATATACCAGCGAGCCAAATTCAACATGTGAGTGCAAGAGCCAACGGAATCGGCAGACTCGTTCATCACAGCCTTGTATGCACTCGCGGAAGACTGCGGATATGGAGCACTTCGCGAGGAGCTGCTACGTGATCGAATTGTGGTGGGCATCAGAGACCATGCACTCTCACAGAAAATGCAGATGGAGAGAGAGCTGGACTTAGCGAAAGCCATCAACATGGCCAGGCAAGCGGAGAACATTAAACGGCAACAAATAGATATCCGGGGAAACCCGCATGCAAACAAAGCGACAGTGGACGCAGTGCACAGCGACAAAGGGAAAAGACCGGCCTGGAAAAACAAAAAGCAGCCGGCGAAGCAGACCAAGGATAAGCACGACACACAGGGGGCAGGACAGCCATGCCAGAGATGCGGTAAGACGCCATTTCATACAAAATTCAGTTGCCCTGCAAAGAATGCAGATTGCCATAACTGTGGGAAACGTGGGCATTACGGCAAAGTGTGTAAGTCTGCCAAGCGTGTGAGCGCAGTCTCAGAAGACACAGATAAAAACATATTCCTTGGCATTGTAGATGCAGGCAAACAGGCATGGACAGTAGACCTAAAGATCAGAGACACTAATGTGAAATTCAAGATAGACACAGGGGCTGACGTTACTGTCATACCCGAGCAGGCGTACAGACAGATATATGGAGGGGTATCCAGCAGCCTCGCTCCAGGCAACAAAGTGTTGTTTGGGCTTGGGCACGTGCCACTGCCTGTAGTTGGAGTAACCAGAGAAGTGCTGCACAGTGGGGACAAGCACACCACAGAGGATTTGTACATAGTTAAACACCTGAACACAGCTCTACTGAGCAGACCTGCATCAGTCAACCTCAGACTGGTGGCAAGGATAGATAGCATAGACTTGGACTCAGTAAAGCAGACATACCCGAAGTTGTGTGATGGGCTAGGTCTAGTACAACAGCTGTACACCATCAAGCTCAAGCCTGGCGTCAAGCCTGTGTCTTTGAAAGCGCCACGACGTGTCCCACTGCCTCTGATGGGAAAAGTAAAGCAGGAGCTCCAGCGCATGGAAAAGCTTGGAGTCATCAGCCGGATCGAAGAACCGACTGAGTGGTGTTCCGGCATGGTGGTGGCACCAAAGAAGGACAAAGACGAGGTCCGAATCTGTGTCGATCTCACCCCTCTGAATGAAGCTGTATGCAGGGAAAAGTTCATCCTCCCGTCAGTCGACCAGACCCTTGGCATGCTGTCAGGGGCAAAGTTCTTCTCGAAGATCGACGCCAACATGGGGTTTTGGCAAATCCCCCTGACCAAAGACTGTGCCCACTACACTAAATTCATTACCCCATTCGGACGCTACTTCTTCAACCGCTTACCATTCGGCATCTCGTCTGCGCCGGAACACTTTCAGAACCAAATGGTGAAGGTGACCGAGGGGCGGGAAGGGGTCGTCTGCCACATGGATGATGTCCTCATATGGGGGTCCACGCAAGCGGAGCACGACGCCCGTGTGCACGCAGTTCTGCAGAGGGCACAAGAGGCAGACATCACTCTGAACATGGCCAAGTGTGAATTCAGTAAGACAACGGTGAAGTTCCTCGGCCATGTCATCTCGCCAGAGGGAGTGACCCCGGACCCTGAAAAGACACGCACCGTGCGAGAGATGGATCCGCCACAGAACATCAGCGAGCTCAGGAGCTTCCTGGGCATGGTGAACCAGCTAGGCAAATTCGTGCCAAACCTTGCTGAAAAAGACAAAGCTCTGAGGGACTTGCTGTCAAAAAAGAACCAGTGGTACTGGGGCCCAGAGCAAAGCAAAGCATTCACCAGTCTCAAAAAGGAGCTGTCGTCCACCCCGGTGCTGCAGCTGTACGACCCAAACAAAAACCTGAAAATCTCAGCCGACGCCTCATCATACGGGCTAGGTGGCGTTCTCCTTCAGGAACAGCAGGGCGCCTGGGCGCCAGTGGCATACGCATCCAGAGCACTCACGAACACAGAGCAGAGGTACTCTCAGGTGGAAAAAGAGGCGCTGGCCCTGACCTGGGCATGCGAAAGATTCAGAGACTTCATCATTGGCCTTCACTTCAAGCTGGAGACCGACCACAAACCCCTCGTGAGCCTGCTAGGTGGACAAGCACTGGACACACTCCCTCCTAGAATACAGAGATTCAGGATGAGACTCATGAGATACAAGTACACCATCACACACGTTCCAGGGAAGAGCCTCACGACTGCAGACACGCTCTCCCGGGCTCCGCTGAAGCCTGGTGGAGCGACAGATGGCGACGGCCTGATGGAAGAGACAAACATTTACGTAGACTAAGCAGTCAGTGTGGTGGCCGGGGCTCAGTAGCCAGATTGAAGAGCTGGTGCGGAAATGTGCTGCGTGCGTCAAAGAACGAACTAACCCAACCGAGCCTCTCATGCCAACCAAGCTGCCAGACAGGCAATGGCAGAAGCTTGGGGCCGACTTGTTCTCATTGAAGAACACCAACTACTTACTTGTTGTGGACTATTTCTCTAGGTACATAGAGATCGCGCAGCTGAGGCCAACTAGGTGTGCTGATGTCATAGTGCACCTCAAGTCCATTTTTGCCAGGCATAGCATACCTGAGACTTTAATCACAGACAACGGGCCGCAGTTTTCAGGTGCCCAAATGACAACATTCGCAGCAGAGTATGAGTTCGAGCACGTGACGAGCAGCCCGAGATATCCTCAAAGCAATGGTGAGGCAGAGCGTGCCGTCCAAACCATCAAAAACCTGCTGGAAAAAGCGCCTGATCCGTACCGTGCACTGCTGGCCTACAGGAGCACTCCCCTGAGCAATGGCTTCAGCCCAGCCCAGCTGCTAATGGGCCGGCGGCTACGCACCACCGTGCCTTCATTTCCTGCTATGCTCAATCCAGCCATCCCAGACCTACGAGCAGTGCAAAGCAGAGAGAGAGTGAGAAGATGGATGGACGCGAACAACTACGACCACAGACACAGGGCGAGAAATCTCCCCTACCTGTCCCCAGGGGACCGCGTGTGGATTACAGACTCCAAGACACCAGGTACAGTCACATCTGCACACGCGACACCCAGATCTTACTTGATCGGTGGACCCCAGGGCACCATCAGGAGAAATCGCCGACACCTGGTGCCCATGGCGCCCGACAACAGCGACGGGACACAGGATCAAGCTGCCAAAGCAGACCGTGCCCGAGACACTGTTGCGGTGTCCACTGAGAAGTCACAAGGGTCTCCTCCAATCATCCGCACCAGGTCAGGCAGACCTGTCATCAAGCCGGAAAGACTGGACTTGTGAAGCTGGAGTGAAAAAAAAAAACTGATAAACCAATATGAAAACCAAAACAAAAGAGAAAGGCTATTTGATGTTATGTTGAATGTTGGTCTAGGTGACATAGCGATGTAGGGGGGGAAGTTTAACCAGAAATTTGTTACATGTTGATTTCGGTGGCCTGCAGGTTAAGTTAAAGATGGCCTTAAATATGAGAGACTAATATGGTTACTTTCCCTCAGTAAGAATGTGTTTCACAGAGGTCAGCATATTGTGCCAGCATCCAGGACAGAAGCCTATAGGAAGTAAACACATTGGTGATAAATGCAATGTTAGGTTGCATGTAAGGTTAATACAAATTAAGATAGAGTTCAATGTTTAGTTAAACAATTCTCAGGAGGGGAGATGTGGTGTAATCTATGTGCAAGACACTAGAGGGGGATGTCTTGTGGGGGAACTCCGATGTCAGAGAGGGGAATGCACTTCGGGGAATGTTTTTGTTTTTTGGACTGCATGCGAGTAAAGCGGAGTCACCCAAACCCGGTCTCGTCCTTTTTGTGTTTTACTAAAGAACCCAACACGACAGTTCCAACCTCTGCCATTCAGAAAAAGGTTCCGGAACATCCGAGTCAGAACCACCAGGTTCAAGAACAGTTTCTATCCCCAAGCTGTCAAACTGGTCACACCGGCAGCATCAGAGCTTAACAACAACACCACAGTCTGTTACTGACCAACCTGACCACCCAGCACACTACACACTGAGCTCCACCAGCTCACTACTGACCGCCCAGCACACTACACACTGAGCTCCACCAGCTCACTACTGACCGCCCAGCACACTACACACTGAGCTCCACCAGCTCACTACTGACCGCCCAGCACACTACACACGGAGCTCCACCAGCTCTCTTCCGACCGCCCGGCACACTACACACGGAGCTCCACCAGCTCACTACCGACCGCCCGGCACACTACACACTGAGCTCCACCAGCTCACTACCGACCGCCCGGCACACTAAACACTGAGCTCCACCAGCTCACTACTGACCACCCAGCACACTACACACTGAGCTCCACCAGCTCACTACTGACTGCCCAGCACACTACACACTGAGCTCCACCAGCTCACTACTGACCGCCCAGCACACTACACACTGAGCTCCACCTGCTCACTACTGACCACCCAGCACTCTACACACTGAGCTCCACCAGCTCACTACTGACCACCCAGCACACTACACACTGTGCTCCACCAGCTCACTACTGACCACCCAGCACACTACACTGAGCTCCACCAGCTCACTACTGACCACCCAGCACACTACACACTGAGCTCCACCAGCTCACTACTGACCACCCAGCACACTACACACTGAGCTCCACCAGCTCACTACTGACCACCCAGCACACTACACACTGAGATCCACCTGCTCACTACTGACCACCCAGCACTCTACACACTGAGCTCCACCAGCTCACTACTGACCACCCAGCACACTACACACTGAGCTCCACCTGCTCACTACTAAACACCCAGCACTCTACACACTGAGCTCCACCAGCTCAGTACCGACCACCCAGTAGACTACATACTGAGCTCCGCCAGCTCAGTACCGACCGCCCAGCACACTACACACTGAGCTCCACCAGCTCACTACCGACCACCCAGCACACCACACACTGAGCTCCACCAGCTCACTACTGACCACCCAGCACACTACACACTGAGCTCCACCAGCTCAGTACCAACCACCCAGCACACTACACACTGAGCTCCACCGGCTCACTACTGACCACCCAGCGCACTACACACTGAGCTCCACCAGCTCATTACCGACCACCCAGCACACCACACACTGAGCTCTACCAGCTCATTACCGACCACCCAGCACACTACACACTGAGCTCTACCAGCTCACTACTGACCACCCAGCACACTACACACTGAGCTCCACCAGCTCACTACCGACCACCCAGCACACTACACACTGAGCTCCACCAGCTCACTACTGATCACCCAGCACACTACACACTGACCTCCACCAGCTCACTACCGACCACCCAGCACACTACCCACTGAGCTCCACCAGCTCACTACTGATCACCCAGCACACTACACACTGACCTCCACCAGCTCATTACCGACCACCCAGCACTCTACACACTGAGCTCTACCAGCTCACTATCGACCACCCAGCACACTACAGTGACTACACTACATTTTGGAGATGTGATCAGGATTGATAAAGTAAGAAAATTGTTATTTGTAACCATTGTTATTTGTAACCATTTTTGGAGGAAAAAAAACAGCATTTGATGAAAAGGAAACCTTGCCTTTGGGTTAGCATACTGGTGGATCTATCATGCTTTGGGTTTGTGTGGCAGTGAGTGGCACAGGGAACACTACAAAGGTCAATCAAAGAAATGATTCCACTTAATATCTTTAAATTCTGAAAGAAAATATTACCACAGCCAAGAAACTGAAGCTGAAAAGAGGCTGGCTTCAAAAACTGAACAATGATCCAAAACACACCTCAGAATCATCATGCATCACTTCTAGAACTGCACCCTGAAGCCACTGGATTGGCCCTCACAGTTAACTGGCTTGAACATCATTGAAAATCTGCATAGTTTTTAAACATACTGTGCATGCAAGAATTTCACAGAAATAGAAACGTTTTGCATGGTAGAATGGCTAAAAAAACTCCAAAAACATGAACAGAAAGACTCTTATCTGGTGTCTAGAAGTGTCAAGTTAAACCAGTCAAACTCGGTGTGCAGCTTGAAACCTACCAAAAAAGAACAAGTTATCCAGTGAGAGACCATGGATCATAAGAGTATAGTATAGAATGAGCATATACTGGTAAAGGTGCGGTGGTTTGACTGGTACTACAAGCATCATGTAAAATGTGAATGAGTAGGGCTGCACAAGTGGATTAAAGGAGTTACGCAAAAGCATGCATGCTAAAATATTCTGTGTGTGTGTGCACCTGGGCTCTATTAGATGACTTGTATATATGGAGATAAGAGACATACTCAGTTTACATTCTTTAAAACACATCAGAGATGCATTCTGGGCCTACACCATTTGGTGATTTCATAGACTAGTAGCAGCACTTTAAAATCTACTCTGTAACTTACTGGAAACCAATGTAAAGATTTTAGAACTGGAGTAATGTGCTTTGTTCTCATGCTCTTGATTAAACCTCTAACAGCAGTATTCTGAATGAGCTGTAACTGTTTAATGATCTTTTGGGGAGGTCCATTTAAGACACCGTTAAAGTTCTGCCTACATTTGTAGATGACAGAAGGCTGTTTAATGATTGCTGCAGTTTGGGGGACAGTTTGAGTTTGGGGCTGTTGAGAGTGAGACACTCTGGGACAAAATTGTCTTCAGTAAAATGCAGAAGCACATCAAAGAAAAACGTTTAAGAGAACACAAGCTAACTCTGGCCAAAGCCATCAACACTTGCAGAACGCCAGAGATAGGCAGGGAACAAATCAGTATTATGGTTTGTGAAGTGAATGCACTGGCAAATGGAATGGCAAAAATGGAAAAGCAAAATGAAAGTTTGCTAAAGGAGATCCTGTCCAGAAAGAAAAATTTAGGATTTAGGAAAACATAAGTCTGAAGAGCATTCCTAGCCTATGTTGTGAAATGTGTGACAAATCTAATCACTTCCCAAAAATAGCCACTTTTACATGCAGCCTGACTGGACCTCACATGATGTTCACTGTCATGATAACATTTACTCTGAGTAGTTCTCCACACATGCGTGCCATTTTTGATTGGATTACTTGTAGTGTGCATGTAAGCAAAGATTTTCCATCAGATTGTTTACTAGAGTGAGCATGTAAACACATCAGTCTAAATCAGCAATCAGAAGGTATTCAATTGGATTGGCAAAATGTTTTGCATGTAAACAGCCAGTATGAGAAGCTAAAGCTGTACAGACAGTACCAGTCATGGATTCATTATATGTGGACAGCTTTGAATGCACTTAACATGAACGATGCTCATCAGAAGAATACCAATAAACATGGATGGATGGATGGAGGTATACCGAAGGTAAGTTAGACACAGGTGCTGATGTGAATAACAGGTCAGAGAGTTGCAGGTAATGTGCATCTGGTACCCACAGACACAACACTGATGGCTTATGGAGAACAAATCACTCCAACTGGGACATGACAAAATAACTGATATTCTTCATCAACAGGCAGGTGGCATCTCCAAACTTGGTTAGAGAATGCTTAGAGAATATTCTTCACACTGGACAACAAAAATAGATACCGCAGCCTGACAAATATGAGATGAAAGCAGTCACAAACATGCCAGCTCCAACTGTTAGGAAAGGTCTACAGTGGCTATTAGGTATGACATAATATGGGGCAAAGTACATACCAAATGAAGCAGCAATCAGCACCATGCAACAGCTGTTGTGAAAAGCATGGATTTGGTCTTAGGATCCATGGCATCCACGGCATTGAATAATCTCAAAAAAAGGTCTAACAGACCTGGAGAGGCGTGACTGGGAAGAACGGCCTGCCCGATATAAACCTGAATGGTGAATTGTTATTGGACTTCTGTGCCAGGCATGGAGATAACAAACACCAAGTTCGAACACAAGGATGTTCATAAGTGTACGTGGTACCAGAGCTCCTTGGGTCAGAGGTCAATGATCGACTTTGTTGTTGTTTCATCTGACTTGGGACCGTATGTTCTGGACACTCGGGTAAAGAGAGGTGCTAAGCTGTCAACTGATCACCGTCTACAACCCCAATTCCAATGAAGTTGGGATGTTGTGTAAAACATGAATAAAAACAGAATACGATGATTTGCAAATCCTTTTAAACCTATATTCAATTGAATACACTACAAAGACGAGATATTTAATGTTCAAATGGATACACTTTATTGTTTTTTGCAAATATTAACTCATTTTGAATTTGATGCCTGCAACATGTTCCAAAGAAGTTGGGACAGGGGCAACAAAAGACTAGGAAAGTTGAGGAATGCTAAAAAAAAAAAACCTGTTTGGAACATTCCACAGGTGAACAGGTTAATTGGAAACAGGTGAGTGTCATGATTGGGTATAAAGGGAGCGTCCCTGAAAGGCTCAGTCGTTCACAAGCAAGGACGGGGTGAGGTTCACCACTTTGTGAACAACAGTTTAAGAACAACGTTTCTCAACATAATATTGCAAGGAATTTAGGGATTTCATCATCTACAGTCCATAATATCATCAAAAGATTCAGAGAATCTGGAGAAATCTCTGCAAGTAAGCGGCAAGGCAGAAAACCAACACTGAATGCCCATGAACTTTGATCCCTCAGGCGGCGCTGCATTAAAAACCCACATCATTCTGTAACGGATATTCCCACATGGGCTCAGAAACACTTCAGAAAACCATTGTCAGTGAACACAGCTCGTTGCTCCATCTACAAGTGCAAATTAAAACTCAGCCATGCAAAGCGAAAGCCACATATCAACACCACCCAGAAACGCCGCCGGCTTCTCTGGGCCCGAGCTCATCTGAGATGGACTGACACAAAGTGGAAAAGTGTCCTGTCGTCTGACGAGTCTACATTTCAAATCATGGACGTCGTGTCCTCCAGGCCAAAGAGGAAAAGGACTGTCCGGATTGTTTTCAGCGCAAAGTTCAAAAGCCAGCATCTCTGATGGTGTGGGAGTGTGTTAGTGCCCATGGCATGGGTAACCTGCACATCTGTGAAGGCACCATTAATGCTGAAAGGTACATACAGGTTTTGGAGCAACATCTGCTGCCATCCAAGCAGCGTCTTTTTCAGGGACGTCCTGCTTATTTCAGCAAGACAATGCCAAGCCACATTCTGCATGTGTTACAACAGCGTGGCTTCGTAGTAAAAGAGTGCAGGTACTAGACTGGCCTGCCTGCAGTCCAGACCTGTCTCCCATTGAAAATGTGTGGCACATTATGAAGCACAAAATATGACAATGGAGACCCCGGACTGCTGAGCAGCTGAAGCTGGACATCAAGCAAGAATGGGAAATAATTCCGCCTACAGAGCTTCAACAATCAGTGTCCTCAGTTCCCAAACGCTTATTGAGTGTTAAAGGAAAGGTGATGTAACACAGTGGTAAACACGCCCCTGTCCCAACTTCTCTGGAACGTGTTGCAGGGATCAAATTCAAAATGAATGTATATTTGCAAAAAACAATAAAGTTTATCTGTTTGAACATTAAATATCTTGTCTTTGTAGTGTATACAATTGAATATAAGTTGAAAAAGATTTGCAAATCATCACATTGTTTTTATTTACATTTATGGCATTTGGCTGACGCTCTTATCCAGAGCAACTTACAATTTGACCATTTTACACAGGGAGGCCAAGGTGGTGTTAGGAGTCTTGCCCAAGGACCCTTATTGGTATAGTGTAGGGTGCTTGCCCTGGTCGGGGATTGAACTCCAGTCTACAGCGTAGAAAGCAAAGGTGTTAACCACTACACTAGCCAACCACCATTTTATGGTCTATTTTATTTATGGTTTACAGAACTTCCCAACTTCATTGGAATTGGGGTTGTACTTCGGAAAGCCTTAAAAAGCTTCTTTGTACCCAATAATGTTACTGACCAGTTTCCAATTAACCTAATTAGTTGTGAAATGTTCCACCAGATTTTTTTAGCATTAAAGAGGCTAAATTATTGCACATCATTGTGTTCTGTTCTTGTTTAAATTTTACATAGTATCCCAATTTTCTGGAAACTGGGTTGGAGATGGTCTGGGATTTAAAATCACACCTTCACAAACTACAATGCCTTTGTTAGAACTGTATAAAACTGCTGCTTCTTGCTCAATCACTATTTAAAATTTAGTTTAAAATTTAGTTTCCAAATGTTCATGTTGTCTGGAAGCTCTATGAACTTTATAATAATAATTTAAATAATCAAATGTTTAGTGTTAGCATTACTATTTTAAACATCAACATTATGTTCCAATATTTATGTGCTGTGTTGGGACTGCGTTCTTATAAATTTTACAGAATTTTGAAACATTAACATCAACATGCAAACATATATCAGATCCTTATTTTGGTTATCAGTTTCCTAATAATCAATATCGCTATCGGTTGACCCCCCCCAGCTAACAGATGCATGCAATCTCATAAAACAACACTGGCAATAGAGCAAGGTGTACAGGACAACTATAGGGATGTTACAACCCCAATTCCAATGAAGTTGGGACATTGTGTAAAATTGTGCCCGTTACAGAATAATGTCAGTTTTTAATGTAGTGCCGCCTGAGGGATGGAAGGTCACGGGCATTCAGTGTTGGTTTTCTGCCTTGCCGCTTACTTGCAGAGATTTCTCCAGATTCTCTGAATCTTTTGATGATATTATGGACGGTAGATGATGAAATCCCTAAATTCCTTGCAATTGCACATTGAGAAAGTTGTTCTTAAACTGTTTGCTCACGCAGTTGTTCACAAAGTGGTGAACCTCGCCCCGTCCTTGCTTGTGAATGACTGAGCCTTTCAGTGATGCTCCCTAAATACCCAATCATGACACCTGTTTCCAATTAACCTGTTCACCTGTGGAATGTTCGAAACAGGTGTTTTTTGAGCATTCCTCAACTTTCCCAGTCTTTTGTTGCCCCTGTCCCAACTTCTTTGGAACGTGTTGCAGGCATCAAATTCAAAATGAGTGAATATTTGCAAAAAACAATAATGTTTATCCGTTTGAACATTAAATATCTTGACTTTGTAGTGTATTTAATTGAATTTAGGTTGAAAAGGATTTGCAAATCATTGTATTCTGTTTTTATTTACGTTTTACACAACGTCCCAACTTCATTGGAATTGGGGTTGTACTTACAAGGTCAAATTTCTGTCGTAGTAGAGGTCCCCTGGTCAGTTATATGGGCCTTTATTTTCAACTTTTGTGCTGTTAAAGCACAACAGCAGCAACTTGTATTTATTGTAAATGTAATTTAGATTCTTCTCTTAGTGGAATTCAGAGGAGTCTGTCCTGTTTCCCCACTGACTTCCTGGACCACAATATAGCTTCCTATTCATGTTCCATTCCATAAGGGTGTTACAGAGTGAGGGCTTAGATCATCAGTTTCACTCCACCTCACTGGCTGCATCTCTCTCTCTCTCTCTCTCTCTCTCTCTCTCTCTCTCTCTCTCTCTCTCTCTCTCACACACACACACACACACACACACACACACACACACACACACACAGACCCCACTCAACCTCCTAACACACACTCCCAGTAGTCAGCCTGGCATTGACATTCAGAGATTCATGACTGATTGATCACTTTCTTTTTTTCAAAAACAGCAGCAGCACCACCACCAACAGTTTCATTCACCTTAGAACTGTAAGAATGGATACAAATGTCCATGTGTGTAATGGTACACAACATAAATGTACTATAAGTCACAATTATTTCAACAAAAATAATCTTACGTTTTATACTATAACTGCACAACAGATCCTAAATACATTGTCATTAAGTTAAGTAGCCTTGTTAAAAATACAGGAGCACATGAACACATTCTTTCATACCTGAGAGTTTTGAGTGCACATTGTGGATCGTCCCGTCTAGAAGAAAGCTGCTTCATTCCTGGTGAATCCTCTCCTGGGTGGTTGTAGATCAGATCCAGTTCATTCAGGTGTGAACGGTTTGAACTGAGAGCTGATGCCAGAGAACAACAGCCTACCTGTGTGATCATGCAACCAGATAATCTGCAGAGAGAGAAAGAGAGAGAGAGAGAGAGAGAGATTACTTTTACAAATTCAAAAAACAGCATTCTTGCAGTTATCTTGGTCCGAAATTTGGACCGCTTAACATGATCCCATACATCTAAGTTTGTCTGGATGTTCCATCAGAATACCTTCACAAGCTTCAGTTAGTTCAGAATGCCAACATTAAAACAATTTAAAAAATGTAATGTGCAGGTGTGCACTGTGCAGAAGAGATGTGCAATTAGTTTATGGTGGATGATGGAAATGGTTTAGATTAGTCATCCTGAACATTGAGGGCATAAATGCATTCAGTAGTCTGACTGCTATGGGGAAGAAGCTGTAGCACAGTCTGGTGGTAGATGAACTGATGTGCCAGTACCATGTTCCAGAAACTGACAAAGCGAAGAGTTTTTGAGAGGGCTGAGAGGAACCTTCTAAAATGTCAATAGCCTTGCAGATGCAGCATTTGTGTAAGGAGGTGTCAATGGAAAGTGGAGGCCTTCTCAGCTGTCCTTATACTCCACTGTAGGGCCCTGCAATCTTTTAGAAAGTGGTGAAGAAAGAATGAGGGAGATTTGTTCTTTTCATCCTCCACATGACGTAGAATGAATGCAAGGGTTGAGGTGGTGTTGAGGGTCCAGAGGAGGTCATTGGTGATTCATGCATCAACGAACTTGAAGCTGTTGACCCTCTCTATAGTTAAACCATGCAGCGTGCAGTTTCTCGGTTCTGCCTGAAGAGAGCAAACCTTTTTTGCCTCGTCAACAACAGTTTGATGCACAGTCATGTGTCAGCAGTGTGGTTAACAGGAAGACCACACAGTCCCGGGAGCTTGAGTTCTCAATGTGGTGGTGCTGGAGGTGGGGTTGCCAATCTGACACAGTCAGTCCAAGATCTAGTTGCTATGGGAGGTGATTGAGCCAAGTAAGATCTGTTTTTCTGCTGTGGGATGACTGATTTGAAGGCTGGAATGAAATCTCACACAATTGTCCTTTGTGTCTCAGTGGGTCCGTTAGAGATGAATGGCAGAAGAAATGTCACAAATGTCATGTAGATGGGTTAGGATGATCTGAAAATTGACATGTATTTAGTGTGAAAAAAAGAGGCATATGCTATTTCATTGCCCTACGATGGACTGTTGACCTGTCCAGGGTGTATCCTGCCTTCCACCTGATGACCACTGGCATAGGCTCCAGCACCCCCCCACAACCCTGAAAGAGAAGCGGTTTGGAAAATGTGTGTGTGTGTGTGTGTGTGTGTGTGTGTGTGTGTTTGTGTATTATTTCATGAGGACTGATGCAATTCATGATGATGGATGACTGGATCAATTTCTTTTGTCACAGCCAGGATGATTGTTCCCTTGAAGCACTCCAGGACAACTGCCTAGAGAAAGACATGTCTTCAAGCTGGTCAGCATGAAAATGTCCTGGGTTAGTCAGGTGTAGCTGAAAAGTATGTTAGGGTGGTGCAGGACATGTATGAGGATAGTGAGACAGTGGTGAGGTGTGCAGTTGGAGTGACAAATGGTTTCAAGGTGAAGGTAGGGTTACATCAGGGATCAGCTTTGAGCCCCTTCTTGTTTGCAATGGTGATGGAAAGGTTGACAGATGAGGTCAGGCAGGAGGCTCCATGGACCATGATGTTTGCAGATGACATTGTAATCTGTGGTGAGAGTAGAGAGCAGGTGGAAGAGAATCTGGAGAGGTGGAGGTTTGCACTGGAGAGGAGAGGAATGAAGGTCAGTAGAGACAAGACGGAATACATGTGTGTGAATGAGAGGGAGGCAGGTGGAAAGGTGAAGATGCAAGGAGTAGAGGTCGTAAAGGCGGATGACTTGATATCTTGGGTCAACCATCCAGAGCAATAGACAGTGTAGAAAAGAGGTGAAGAAGAGGGTGCAAGCAGGATGGAATGGGTGGAGATGGGTGTCAGGGTGTCAGGGCTGATGTGTGACAGAAGGATAGCAGCAAGAGTGAAAGGGAAGGTTTACATGACAGTTGTGCGTCCTGCTATGATGTATGGTTTGGAGACTGTGGCTCTGTCTAAAAGACAGGAGGCTGAGCTGGAGGTGGCGGAGATGAAGATGCTGAGATTTTCGTTGGGAGTGACAAGGATGGACAAGATTAGAAATGAGCAGATCAGAAGGACAGTGAAGGTGGAGCAGTTTGGAGATAAAGCCAGAAAAGCCAGGTTGAGATGGTTTGGACATGTGTTGAGGAGGAATAGTGGATATATTGGTCAAAGAATGTTGGAGATGGAGCTGCCGGGTAGAAGGAGAAGAGGTAGACCTCAGAGAAGATTTATGGATGTAGTGAAGGTGGACATGGAGATGCTTGGTGTAAAAGTAGAGGAGGCATTGGATAGGGCAAGATGGAGGTAGATGATCCGCTGTGGCGACCCATAAAGGGAGCAGCCGAAAGAAGAAGAAACTAGGAAAATCAATAGTCACAACCATCTGAGATTTCAAATGAAAATCTGTCCGCCTCTGTCGAAAAGCTAAAACTGTGCTGTGGTTGGATCTTTTAGCAAGTCGATGATGGACATCCCAGTCACCTGCTGAAAGCCTTAGGGGTGAGACACATTCTGTGTTGAGTTCGGTGTTGTCTTCTCGGATTCCCTTTTCTGTATTCTCCAGTCTCATTTAGCGTAATAGGAGAAAGCTACTTGCTGATATTTTGGCAATGGAAGATTATAAAATGTACACTGCTCAAAAAAATAAAGGGAACACTCAAATAACATCCTAGATCTGAATAAATGAAATATTCTCATTGAATACTTTGTTCTGTACAAAGTTGAATGTGCCGACAACGAAATCACACAAAAATCATCAATGGAAATCAAATTTATTAACCAATGGAGGCCTGGATTTGGAGAAAATTAAAAGTGGAAAAACACATTACAGGCTGATCCAACTTTGATGTAACGTCCTTAAAACAAGTCAAAATGAGGCTCAGTATTGTGTGTGGCCTCCACGTGCCTGTATGACCTCCCTACAACGCCTGGGCATGCTCCTGAAGAGGTGGCGGATGGTTTCCTGAGGGATCTCCTCCCAGACCTGGACTAAAGCATCCGCCAACTGGACAGTCTGTGGTGCAACGTGACGTTGGTGGATGGAGCGAGACATGATGTCCCAGATGTGCTCAGTCGGATTCAGGTCTGGGGAACGGGCGGGCCAGTCCATAGCTTCAATGCCTTCATCTTGCAGGAACTGCTGACACACTCCAGCCACATGAGTTCTATCATTGTCCTGCATTAGGAGGAACCCAGGGCCAACCGCACCAGCATATGGTCTCACAAGGGGTCTGAGGATCTCATCTCGGTACCTAATGGCAGTCAGGCTACCTCTGGCGAGCACATGGAGGGCTGTGCGGCCCTCCAAAGAAATGCCCCCCCACACCATCACTGACCCACTGCCAAACCGGTCATGCTGAAGGATGTTGCAGGCAGCAGATCGCTCTCCACGGCGTCTCCAGACTCTGTCACGTCTGTCACATGTGCTCAGTGTGAACCTGCTTTCATCTGTGAAGATCACAGGGCGCCAGTGGCGAATTTGCCAATCCTGGTGTTCTCTGGCAAATGCCAAGTGTCCTGCGCGGTGTTGGGCTGTGAGCACAACCCCCATCTGTGGACATCGGGCCCTCATACCATCCTCATGGAGTCGGTTTCTAACCGTTTGTGCAGACACGTGCACATTTGTGGCCTGCTGGAGGTCATTTTGCAGGGCTCTGGCAGTGCTCCTCCTGTTCCTCCTTGCACAAAGGTGGAGGTAGCGGTCCTGCTGCTGGGTTGTTGCCCTCCTACGGTCTTCTCCACATCTCCTGGTGTACTGGCCTGTCTCCTGGTAGCGCCTCCAGCCTCCGGACGCTACGCTGACAGACACGGCAAACCTTCTTGCCACAGCTCGCATTGATGTGCCGTCCTGGATGAGCTGCACTACCTGAGCCACTTGTGTGGGTTGTAGAGTCCGTCTCATGCTACCACGAGTGTGAAAGCACCACCAACATTCAAAAGTGACCAAAACATCAGCCAGAAAGCAGAAAGGTACTGAGAAGTGATCTGTGGTCCCCACCTGCAGAACCACTCCTTTATTGAGTGTGTCTTGCTAATCGCCAATGATTTCCACCTGTTGTCTATTCCATTTGCACAACAGCTGTGAAATTGATTGTCAATCAGTGTTGCTTCCTAAGTGGACAGTTTGATTTCACAGAAGTTTGATTTACTTGGAGTTATATTGTGTTGTTTAAGTGTTCCCTTTATTTTTTTGAGCAGTGTACTAAATGCAGGAATTTCAATAATTGTAACACTTTTTTTTTTTTATGCTGAGGATTTTTTCTTTTCTAAGGCTAAACATTTTTTTCTGTCATTATTTTCATCATGAGATTTGTATTTTTACCAATATTTTCCAATGTACAGCATTTATCATTCAGAAACTGATACACAGAAAACTGACCTGAGTATCTGAAGTTTACAGTGTGAGCTCTTCAGTCCAGCACAGAGCTGCTCCACTCCTGAGTCCTGCAGGTCATTATTACTGAGGTCCAGCTCTTTCAGGGAGGAGTTTTCTGATAATAAAGCTGATTTCAGATTTTCACAAGCTTCTTCTCCAAGTTTGCAGAGAGACAGTCTGCAAATAGAGAATGAAGGAAACAATTCTTATTACACAGAGAAAGGAGAAATTTACAAAGGAGCTAAAAACAAAAGGAGAGTTCAAAGGAGTTCAAACAACACAAATAACAACATATTCTCTAACATGTAAAACTATATTTGAATATTTAAATTATAATTATAAAAATTCATTTTGAGCATGAAAAAATGTATAATAATTATGAAATCATTTGAATTCCTTTGTTTTAACTGTAGACAGTTCAATTAATACATGTAAAAACTGAATTCATATTAATTCAATATTCTCCTTCCTGTAAAATGCATTGGGAGTAGTTATAATCTCTTAATAGTGTGAACTGAATTTGGTTACGCTAAAACCCAATTCTTACAAATAAAAACGATTTTAAATGTTAGAATTAGATTTTTTACATTTAGAATTTCATGTATACCAGGATAAAAATAATTTATTTGTTTAAAATACACACACACACACACACACACACACACACACACACACACACACACACACACTTTCTAATCTGCTTCTCCCTCAGGATCATGGGGGGTGATGGAGCCTATCCCAGCGGTCACTGGGCGGAAGGCAGGATTGTTTAAAATGAACGTGTGACATTAAGGTATAAAATATCATCTACTTTGTCTTTTGATCTGCCAGTTTTCTGTCCATCACTACGGTCTTCTGCGTATGAATAAACAGGAGGAGTTTAAAGTATACGCACTTTGTCACACAGGAAAAATTTATAAATCACTTTCTGTGTGTAAATATTTACATATGCATGGCTTACAGACAAAACTGTACATATTAATAGTACATGTAATAATGTAATATTAATCTCACTAGACACGAGACTAGCCCTGGTTTAAATACTCCACAAAGAATTCCAAGCAACCCGTAAAAGTTTAGAGTTCAGCCAGGAACAAATCCTGACTCTAACTAAAGAAAACAAAGCAGCACAGCTGACCGTCACAGAACTCACTGCCCAAATACCGGCCGTCATCACAGACAGCAAACTAATGAAAGAGGCAGTCTTGGACTTACAGACGGGCAGTATGAGAGACAACATCGTCTTCTCCGACGTTCCTGAACACACAGTGGAAAACCCTGAAGATCTACTAAACGATTTTACGGTCACTAAACTCAAAACATCACCAGAATCACCGCGTACAACGATTAGGATGGAGATAAACCAATGACGGCGACCCATCGGCACCAAGGCCGAACACTATAAACACAAAGAGCTCATCATGAGGAAAGGAAGAGAACTCCGAGGCACAGACTTCGGGATCAATGACCAGTTTCCACAGGAAATACTGGACAGACGGAGAAATATGTTCTAGATCAGAAAAGAATTCATAAAAACAAACGAGCAGCGACGTCTGGACAAACTTTACATCACCGGCCAACTGGACCGTCATAAAAACCTCTGTGGTTATAAAAGCACTTTATAGTGGGAGAATGTCTTTTCTCTCTCTCTACCTCTCTCTCCCCATCTCTCTCTCTCTCTCCCCATCTCTCTCTCTCTCTCCCCATCTCTCTCTCTCTCACTATCTCTCCCTCTCCATCTCTCTCTGTCTCTCCATCTCTCCATTTCTCTGTCTCTGTCTCTCTCTCCCTCTCTGTGCTCTTCTCTCTGTCTCTCTCTGTGTGCTCTTCTTTCTTTCTTTCTTTCTTTCTTTCTTTCTTTCTTTCTCTCTCTCTCTCTCTCTCTCTCTGTCTGTTTCTCTCTCTCTCTGTAACACACACTTATACAGTGGAACATCTCTCTACCTCTCGATATATCCAAGGTACACACTTACACAACATACACTGTGTGCACAATTATTAGGCAAGTGAGTATTTTGACCATATTATAAATTTTAGGCATATTTTTAACTCCAAGCTAGATAAACTTGAATGCTTAATGGATTTAAGCATAGCAGGTGATCTGTGTCTGTGTATTGAGGGAGGGTGTGACCTAAGGAGGTCAACACCTGTGGACGAAACCAGTCCTGCATGTTCGTTGATGCAAAACAAATGAGACGAGTAGATCAGACTGAAGTGACTCCCTTTTTTATAGTCGCATGACCGCTCCTCACTTACCCAAGATATCAGTAGATTCCATCAAGCCTCCAATGTGTGTGTTAGCCCAGCTCACCAATCTATACCATAAAAGTTTAAGGATGCGCTCGAGACGTGAGTGCGTCTGCAAGGTCAGCTTAAGGTATTCCCTGTGTTTATCAACTCCCCCCGTTTTCCAAACAATGGCTCTGCTTATCTGACCAGATGAACCACATGTGTGGTGTGCTAATCCCAGGGTCTACTACTATTAGCTTCGAGGTATTTCCTGTTATCTGACGTCCTTGTGTATTCCACCATTAGTCAGCACACAGCCTTATGTGCTGACTCTTAGCTCTTAGAATTGGACAATATGACCATTAAGCTTTCAATGCTAAACATAAGCTTTCTTTAATACATCTTAAAAGAGTAATATGAACAATAATAAGGCTAATAATTCCGCACACCCCATATCAAGGTGTGCATAATTATTAGGCAGCTTTTTTCTTTAGGCAAAATGGTCCAAAAAAGAGATTGAACTGACTCTGAAAAGTAAAAAATGACCAAAAGTCTCTCAGAGGGATGCAGCACTCTTGAAATTGCTAAGATATTGGGGCGTGATCACAGAACCATCAAACGTTTTGTTGGAAATGGTCAACAGGGTCGCAAGAAACGTGCTGAGAATAAAAGACGCAAAATAACTGCCAAGGATTTGAGAAGAATCAAGCGTGAAGCTTCCAGGAACCCATTATCTTCCAGTTCTGTCATATTCCAGAACTGCAGCCCAGCTGAAGTATCAAGAAGTACAAGATGTTCAGCGCTCAGAGACGTGGCCGAGGTAAGGAAGGCTGAAACCCGACCACCACTGAGCAAGACACAAAGACTGAAGTGTCTAGACTGGTCCAAGAAGAATCTGAAGACAGATTTTTCAAAGGTTTTATGGACTGATGAAATGAGAGTGACTCTTGACGGACCAGATGGACGGGCCCGTGGCTGGATCAGTAACGGGACAGAGCTCCACTTCGAGTCAGACGCCAGCAAGGTGGAGGTGGGCTACTGGTATGGGCTGGTATTATCAAAGATGAGCTGGTTGGACCTTTTCGGGTTGAAGATGGGCTCAAAATTAACTCCCAAGCCTACTGGCAGTTTTTAGAAGACACTTTCTTTAAGCAGTGGTCCAGGAAGAATCTGCATCTTTCAAAAAGACGATGATTTTTATGCAGGACGATGCTCCATCACATGCATCCAAGGACTCCTCTGCATGGCTCGCCAGTAAAGGCCTTAAAGATGAAAAACCTATGACATGGGCCCCTTCCTCACCTGATCTGAACCCAGCTGAGAACTTGTGGGCAATTCTTAAACGGGAGATTTACAGTGAAGGAAAACAGGACACCTCTCTGAACAGGGTCTGGGAGGCTGCGGCTGCTGCTGCACAAAAAGTTGATCGTCAACAGATCAAGAAACTGACCGACTCCATGAATGGAAGGCTTATCACTGTTATTGAAGAGAAGGGTGGCTATATTGGCCACTAATTTTTTTTTTTTAATGTCAAATGTTCATTGGAAAGTTTTGAGTTGTTTGTTTATAATTCTCACTTGAACAGATGAAAATAAAGTGAGATGGGAAAATGTGTTTTTCATTTAGCTGCGTAATTATTCTGCACAATAATAGTTGCCCAATCATTGTGCACATATAGATATTCTCCTAAGAAAGCCAAAACCTCACTTTATTTTTCTTAAACATTCATGTTTGAGGTTTATTAACATTTTGGATTAAATGAGAGCGCTGTAGTTGGTCATTAATAAAAATAAACCTCAAAAATAAGACTTGCCTAATAATTGTGCACACAGTGTATGGAGTGGAACTCTATATTAAGCTGTGATCGCCCTGTGTGTGTGTGTGTGATATATACAGTGGGTTGCAAAAGTATTCAGCCCCCTTGAACTTTTCAACCTTTTGCCACATTTCAGGCTTCAAACATAAAGATATGAAATTGTAATTTTTTGTGAAGAATCAACAACAAGTGGGACACAATTGTGAAGTGGAACGAAATTTATTGGATATTTTAAACTTTTTTTAGAAATAAAAAACTGAAAAGTGGGGCGTGCAATATTATTCAGCCCCTTTACTTTCAGTGCAGCAAACTCACTCCAGAAGTTCAGTGAGGATCTCTGAATGATCCAATGTTGACCTAAATGACTGATGATGATAAATAGAATCCACCTGTGTGTAATCAAGTCTCCGTATAAATGCACCTGCTCTGTGATAGTCTCAGAGTTCTGTTTAAAGCGCAGAGAGCATCATGAAGACCAAGGAACACACCAGGCAGGTCCGAGATACTGTTGTGGAGAGGTTTAAAGCCGGATTTGGATAGAAAAAGATTTCCCAAGCTTTAAACATCTCAAGGAGCACTGTGCAAGCGATCATATTGAAATGGAAGGAGCATCAGACCACTGCAAATCTACCAAGACCCGGCCGTCCCTCTAAACTTTCAGCTCAAACAAGGAGAAGACTGATCATAGATGCAGCCAAGAGGCCCATGATCACTCTGGATGAACTGCAGAGATCTACAGCTGAGGTGGGAGACTTTGTCCATAGGACAACGATCAGTGGTACACTGCACAAATCTGGGCTTTATGGAAGAGTGGCAAGAAAAAGCCATTTCTCAAAGATATCCATAAAAAGTCTCATTTAATGTTTGCCACAAGCCACCTGGGAGACACACCAAACATGTGGAAGAAGGTGCTCTGGTCAGATGAAACCACAATCGAACTTATGTTTGGCGTAAAAGCAATACAGCTCATCACCCTGAACACACCATCCCCACTGTCAAACATGGTGGTGGCAGCATCATGGTTTGGGCCTGCTTTTCTTCAGCAGGGACAGGGAAGATGGTTAATATTGATGGGAAGATGGATGGAGCCAAATACAGGACCATTCTGGAAGAAAACCTGTTGGAGTCTGCAAAAGACCTGAGACTGGGACGGAGATTTATCTTCCAACAAGACAATGATCCAAAACATAAAGCAACATCTACAATGGAATGGTTCACAAATAAACGTATCCAGGTGTTAGAATGGCCAAGTCAAAGTCCAGACCTGAATCCAATCGAGAATCTGTGGAAAGAGCTGAAAACTGCTGTTCACAAACGCTCTCCATCCAACTTCACTGAGCTCGAGCTGTTTTGCAAGGAAGAATGGGCAAAAATTTCAGTCTCTCGATGTGCAAGACTGACAGAGACGTACCCCAAGCCACTTGCAGCTGTAATCACAGCAAAAGGTGGCGCTACAAAGTATTAAAGCAAGGGGGCTGAATAATATTGCACGCCCCACTTTTCAGTTTTTTATTTCTAAAAAAAGTTTAAAATATCCAACAAATTTCGTTCCACTTCACGATTGTGTCCCACTTGTTGTTGACTCTTCACAAAAAATGTCAATTTCATATCTTTATGTTTGAAGCCTGAAATGTGGCAAAAGGTTGAAAAGTTCAAGGGGGCTGAATACTTTTGCAACCCACTGTATATGCATATGCATGTTTACACGTGCGTATATAAGTCTGTGGTGCGTGGTGCGTATGTTTGTGTGCAGGCATATGCTAAGTTGTAACCTCTCTCTGTCTCTCTCTCTCTCTCTCTCTCTCTCTCTGTCTCTCTCTCTCTCTCTCTCTCTCTCTCTCTCTCTCTCTCTCTCTGTCTCTCTCTGTCTCTATCCCCCCCCTCTCTCTCTCTCTCTGTCTCTCTCTCTCTCTCTCTCTCTCTCTCTCTCTCTCTCTCTCTCTCTCTCTCTCTCTCTCTCTCTGTCTCTATCCCCCCCCCCCCCCTCTCTCTCTCTCTCTCTGTCTCTCTCTCTCTCTCTCTCTCTCTCTCTCTCTCTGTCTCTATCCCCCCCCCCCCCCCTCTCTCTCTCTCTGTCTCTCTCTCTCTCTCTCTCTGTCTCTCTCACTCATATGGCACAGCCCGACTTTCCTCCCACCAAAAACAACAACTTTACACGAATGGAAAGACAAAGGTGTTCCACACTTACATCACATCCTACAGAGTAAAACCTCTAACCATTTCAGATCTAACCCAGGTACACGGCACTGAGAGTGACCAGTTTCTGGAACATCATCAGTTTAGATCCACACTAAACTCAGAAATTAACAACTAAAAAGATTTACCTAGATTCACCTTATATATAAATATAAAAAGCCCCGCTGAGAATCTTGGGGGTGGGATGCAGTCCGTGTGGAGGAGTGGTCTCAGACTCCCTGCTCTGTGTTCTCCACTCTCATTAAGCACGAGAACTGAAGGCTAATTCCTGATATTTCAGCAGTGGAAGATTGAACAATGTACTAAACGCAGGAATTCCAGTAATTGTGACACGTGGTCTGGTTAAAAGCTATTTTTGTTCAGGGTTGTTTACTAAGGCTCAGCGTTCGCTTCTCTCGTTACTTTCAGTGTGAAATTGAGCTTATTATTAAATGTTTTCCTGACCGTTCTGAACAGTCTTTTCCAGTGTGTAGCGTTTATCATTCAGAAGCTGATTCATAAAAACTGACCTGAGTATCTGAAGTTTACAGTGTGAGCTCTTCAGTCCAACACAGAGCTGCTCCACTCCTGAGTCCTGCAGGTCATTATTACTGAGGTCCAGCTCTTTCAGGGAGGAGTTTTCTGATAGTAGAGCTGATTTCAGATTTTCACAAGCAGCTTCTCCAAGACTGCAGCCAGACAGTCTGCAAACAGAGAATGAATGAAACACACACTTATCATATAGAGAAAGAAGATTTTTTCAAAGCAGTTTAAACAACATGAATTTAACTTGTATGCAGCTCACTGGATGGTCAGAGTAGGAGATGTAGTAGAATCTTAAAATGACAAAAAAGAAATGAGAAAATGAACCTCAATATCTGGAGTTTACAGTTTGAGCTGGTCAGTCCAACAGAGAGCAGCTCCACTGAGTCCTGCAGGTTATTATTACTGAGGTCCAGCTCTTGCAGGGAGGAGTCTGCAGACGTCAGAGCCGAGCAGACGGTTTCACAGTGGCTCATTTTAAGATTACAGCCTGTTAGACTGCAAAGGAAGAGGAAACATCCCACAGTCAGAACACAGAGAGTGAAATCAAGAATTATGTAATGAAGTCACATGGAAAGTGATGCTTTCCTAATTATTCCTGAGTTCTGCAAAGGGTTCTATCTGCATTTATTGGTGCTTCATCAGAGAAGATGAAAAAATATGTATTCCAAATATATTTAACAAATGTGTTTTTGCAGTGAATGAAAATGACCCAAAAATAAATTCATTTAATATATTTTTAAACTGCATTTATTTGTTATTTTTTTTTCTTTTGTGATTGTATGTAGTTTTAAACAAAACTAACAAATATAATAAAATACACACCACCTGAATGAACGGTACTGACTTCTGTGTTTTACACTGTATTCTGTATTAATGGTTGTATGTATACAGTAATTTACAGCACACACAAAATATATTTCAAATAAACTAAATATCAAATAAATGAACTGCGTTTTCACAGAGCATCACTACCTACAACACTTTTGCCCTGTTAAAGGTTTATTTGCTAATAATTGAAATGAAGATACTAGAATAGAAATTCATTTCTAAGGGATCTGAACAGTGAAGTCCTTTGGACAGGAACTGCGTCTATTTTCAAATGTACTGAATAAACACATTTACACACATTTACTTCTGTACGGTTCATTTCTGTCTGTACTTTAAATAAATGTCATTTAAAATCTATTTAGCTAATATGGTAAATATATTCTGAATTACATATTAGAGACTGGACTGTATTTTTACATATATAAATATATTTCCATGTATTTTTTCCATATTGGTGGAGCTTCTCATTAATATCACTGTGTTCTATTAGGCAAAGCTTTCTGTTTACCATACTGTATTTTTTAATTGATCTTATTGTTCTTGTGCTGAAAGTAAAAACCACAACCTTATTGATTTTTTCTATTTAGTTTATCTGTTAGATTTAAGACCGCAACTTAATTTTATGATTGAAATGTTAGATTTTCCCTGTTTTTAAAAGTGATGTTTCATCATATTGTAATTGGCTTATTCTTCACTTAAAGGTCAACTAAAAAAAAACATCACCTTATGCTTGTTTTTTACTTTAAGACTCCTAAATGTATTTACTATATAACCAAAACCTGCTATGTGGTCATTTGTTCTTTATCAGCCACCAAAATTCAAACATTAATAGAAGAGATATTCATTTACATTCATTCATTCATTCATTCATGCATCACTTACAGAGCCTTTCTGCAGTTGCTCACAGCTGGAACCAGTCTCCTGTAACCCTCCACTGATGTGTTGAACCTCTTTGGGCCCAGCTCATCCAGAACCTCGTCTGAGAACTGCAGCATGTAAGCTATTGCTGAGCAGTGAGCAGCAGAGAGTTTGGCTCCTGTGTTTTTCTGTGATTTTAGATACTCCTGAATCTCTCTGGAGAGAGACTGATCATTCACTTCAGTCAGGCAGAGGAACAGGTTGATGGATCTCTCAGTAGGAAGATCCTTTGTTTTTATTAGCTGTTTGATGTGTTGTACTGTTTTGCTGATGGTCTCTGAGCTGCTCTCTGTGTGCATCAATAGACCCTGTAAGAGTTTCTGATTGGACTCCAGTAAGATGCCCAGCAGAAAACGGAGGAAAAGATCCAGGTGCCCATTCTCACTCTCTAAGGCTTTACGTACTGCTCCTCTCAATAACGCCATCAATGAACTGCTCAAATGATGCAGGAGATCAGGGAATTCAGGGTCAAAACATGCTGCGTCTTCAGTGTCACTACTGGAGTCATCAGAATCAGACTGATAGTCATCAAAAATGTCACTGTCACTACTGGCATTAAAACCAAGCTGATATACTTCCATAGTGCCATCGTCACTTCCAGCATCATCATATTGCAAAAAAACCAACAATTCCTCCATGTTCTTGCTCACACAGCAGTGAAACACATAGAAAGCAGCCAGGAACTCCTGAAAGCTCAGATGCACAAAGCAGTAGACCTTCATCTGGTAAAGCACAGATTCCTCCTTAAAGATCTCAGTGCATATCCCAGAGTACACTGAGGCCTCATTGACATCAATGCCGCACTCTCTCAGGTCCTCTTCATAGAACATCACATTGCCCTTCATCAGCTGTTTGAAAGCCAGTTTAGCCAGTTTCAGAATCATCTCTCTGTTGGACTCCAGAAGTTTCACTGGATCACTCTTAACGTTTCCCTCATACTTCTCATTCTTCATATTGATCTGAGTCAGCAGGAAGTGTGTGTACATCTCAGTCAGAGTTTTGGGCATTTCTGTTTTACTCTGGTTTATCATCTGCTGAAGAACAGTGGCTGAGATCCAGCAGAAGACTGGAATGTGGCACATGATGTGGAGGCTCCTTGCTTTCTTAATGTGTGAGATGATTCTCTTGGCTTGGTCTTCATCACTGATTCTCTTCCTGAAGTACTCCTCCTTCTGTGGGTCACTGAATCCCTGAATTTCTGTCACACGGTTGATGTACTGAGGAGGGATCTGACTGGCTGCTGCTGGTCGAGTGGTTATCCAGATGTGAGCAGAGGGAAGCAGATCTCCTCTGATGAGGTTGGTCATCAACATCCCCACTGAGGAGGTCATTGTTATGTCAGATATTTTCTCACACTGTGAAAAGCTCAGTGGAATTCTGCTTTCATCCAGTCCATCAAAGATAAACACAACTTTGTATGAATCATATTTTTTTGGGTCCAGATCTTTAAGCTCAGGATGGAAATCAGACAGAAGTTTATGAAGACTGAACTGGTCATCTTTAATCAGATTCAGCTCCCGGAACGGAAGCACAAACATGAAATCTACATCCTGATTGGCTTTTCCTTCAGCCCAGTCCAGAATGAACTTCTGCACAGTGACAGTTTTCCCAATGCCAGCGACGCCTTTAGTCAGGACAGTTCGGAGCTGTTTTGGTTCTTCATCTTCTCTTCTTTCTTTTTCTCTGGCAGTATTAGCCATCACACCTCTATTGTTCTGTTCTTCCATTTCTCCTTTAGGATCTTCTACAGGTTTAAAGATGTCTAAGTAGCTGATTGGTGTGTCTTCTGATTGTTTCCTGAAAGTTTTCTCCATCTGTAGAACCTCATGTTCTTCATTCACTCCTTCACTCTCTCCCTCCACGATGTAGAGCTGTGTGTAAATCCTGTTCAGGAGGGTTTCGTTCTCTTGTGTTTTGATTCCATCAAATAAGCGTTCATATTTGTTCTTCATGCTGCTTTTGTGTTTCTCTATGATTCTTTGCAGGGCATCATCTCGATCATTCCTCCTCCACCTAAATGGAAATAAAGTAAAAAATGAAGGTCAATGTGACAGATATTATTCATAAATCAGGACAAACTTTTCACTGAACATCTCTCTTATCTGGTGTAGTAAACAATGAAACATAATCCAGTGCTTTAGTTCTATACACTGAACACGGGTCAGTGCCAGTTCCTCCAGTACTCAAATCAGGAGGCTTAAACATGGAGCTGCTGCTCTTCTCTGACAGACAGCTGGGCTTGTGGAACTCTGCTCTGGATTTCTGAAGCCTGATAAAGATGATGAGACAATATATCAAAGAGAAGCAGCTGTACAGTCCTCACGGTCATTGGCTCACCTGGTGCTTCACCTGGCTGATCAGAGGAAAACTAATGACACTGAATAACGACCCACATTGACGATGATAACAGGCTTTTATAATATTAGGGTGATGCAGTTTGTTGAGAGATAAAGTGCAAGACTGAGACTGAATGTGAGATGAAACAGTAAACAATGCTGAGCACTTAGAACTTTAAATTCTCAACAGCAACACCAGCAGTGAAGAATATGAGCTCTTTAAACATTTTTGTTGATATTTTGGAAATGGACAGCAACAAACAACAGTCATAATCAACATAAACATATCAGTGATATTTAGACCAACTGTAAAGACCTACAGACCAGCAGAAAAAGAAAAACACTGATCTAACAAGATCCAACTATCAACCTGGACCTGCACCTCAGACAGAACATTTACATAAAAACAACAGAAACTGCTCAACAGGGGAGGAATGAGAAAAGACCAGGACAAAATCTGGGAGACAGAACAGAGACAGAGGAACCCAACACACGAGACTGACTGACAAAGGGGTGAACTTCCTTTATGCTTCCTCTGTGAATCATTTGGAGAAGCTTTTTAAACGTTTTCAGCACTGCTAGACCTCAATCAGCACAGGTAGCAAGAACCTCTATCAGTTACAGATGGATACACTGCTGAAGCAGCACAGTGGACAGAGCCCTCCAGCACTATACAAAAAGAGTCAGAGCTCCGTCCTCCAGCACTATACAGAAAGAGTCAGAGCTCTGCCCTCCAGCACTATAAAGAAAGAGTCAGAGCTCCACCCTCCAGCACTATACAAAAAGAGTCAGAGCTCCGTCCTCCAGCACTATACAGAAAGAGTCAGAGCTCTGCCCTCCAGCACTATAAAGAAAGAGTCAGAGCTCCACACTCCAGCACTATACAGAAAGAGTCAGAGCTCCACACTCCAGCACTATACAGAAAGAGTCAGAGCTCTGCCCTCCAGCACTATACAGAAAGAGTCAGAGCTCCGCCCTCCAGCACTATACAGAAAGAGTCAGAGCTCTGCCCTCCAGCACTATACAGAAAGAGTCAGAGCTCTGCCCTCCAGCACTATACAGAAAGAGCAAGAGCTCCGCCCTCCAGCACTATACAGAAAGAGTCAGAGCTCTGCCCTCCAGCACTATACAGAAAGAGTCAGAGCTCCACCCTCCAGCACTATACAGAAAGAGTCAGAGCTCCGCCCTCCAGAACTATACAGAAAGAGTCAGAGCTCTGCCCTCCAGAACTATACAGAAAGAGTCAGAGCTCCGCCCTCCAGCACTATACAGAAAGAGTCAGAGCTCCGCCCTCCAGCACTATACAGAAAAAGTCAGAGCTCCGCCCTCCAGCACTATACAGAAAGAGTCAGAGCTCCGCCCTCCAGCACTATACAGAAAGAGTCAGAGCTCCGCCCTCCAGCACTATACAGAAAAAGTCAGAGCTCCGCCCTCCAGCACTATATAGAAAGAGCCAGAGCTCCGCCCTCCTTCACTACACAGAAAGAGTCAGAGCTCCGCCCTCCAGCACTATACAGAAAAAGTCAGAGCTCCGCCCTCCAGCACTATACAGAAAGAGTCAGAGCTCCGCCCTCCAGCACTATACAGAAAGAGTCAGAGCTCCGCCCTCCAGCACTATACAGAAAGAGTCAGAGCTCCGCCCTCCAGCACTATACAGAAAGAGCCAGAGCTCCGCCCTCCAGCACTATACAGAAAGAGTCAGAGCTCCCCCCTCCAGCACTATACAGAAAGAGCCAGAGCTCTGTCCTCCAGCACTATATAGAAAGAGTCAGAGATCCGCCCTCCAGCACTATACAGAAAGAGTCAGAGATCCGCCCTCCAGCACTATACAGAAAGAGTCAGAGCTCCGCCCTTCAGCACTATACAGAAAGAGCCAGAGCTCCGCCCTCCAGCACAATACAGAAAGAGCCAGAGCTCCGCCCTCCAGCACTATACAGAAAGAGTCAGAGCTCCGCCCTCCAGCACTATACAGAAAGAGCCAGAGCTCCGCCCTTCAGCACTATACAGAAAGAGCCAGAGCTCCGCCCTCCAGCACAATACAGAAAGAGCCAGAGCTCCGCCCTCCAGCACTATACAGAAAGAGTCAGAGCTCCGCCCTCCAGCACTATACAGAAAGAGCCAGAGCTCCGCCCTCCAGCACTATACAGAAAGAGTCAGAGCTCCATCCTCCAGCACTATACAGAAAGAGTCAGAGCTCCCCCCTCCAGCACTATACAGAAAGAGCCAGAGCTCTGTCCTCCAGCACTATATAGAAAGAGTCAGAGCTCCGCCCTCCACCACTATACAGAAAGAGTCAGAGCTTCTCCCTCCAGCACTATACAGAAAGAGCCAGAGCTCCGCCCTCCAGCACTATACAGAAAGAGTCAGAGCTTCTCCCTCCAGCACTATACAGAAAGAGCCAGAGCTCTGTCCTCCAGCACTATACAGAAAGAGTCAGAGCTTCTCCCTCCAGCACTATACAGAAAGAGCCAGAGCTCTGTCCTCCAGCACTATACAGAAAGAGTCAGAGCTCCGCCCTCCAGCACTATACAGAAAGAGTCAGAGCTCCGCCCTCCACCACTATACAGAAAGAGTCAGAGCTCCGCCCTCCAGCACTATACAGAAAGAGTCAGAGCTCCGCCCTTCAGCACTATACAGAAAGAGCCAGAGCTCCGCCCTCCAGCACTATACAGAAAGAGTCAGAGCTCCTCCCTCCAGCACTATACAGAAAGAGTCAGAGCTCCGCCCTCCAGCACTATACAGAAAGAGTCAGAGCTCCGCCCTCCAGCACTATACAGAAAGAGTCAGAGCTCTGCCCTTCAGCACTATACAGAAAGAGCCAGAGCTCCGCCCTCCAGCACTATACAGAAAGAGTCAGAGCTCCTCCCTCCAGCACTATACAGAAAGAGTCAGAGCTCCGCCCTCCAGCACTATACAGAAAGAGCCAGAGCTCCGCCCTCCAGCACTATACAGAAAGAGTCAGAGCTCCGCCCTCCACCACTATACAGAAAGAGTAAGAGCTCCGCCCTCCAGCACTATACAGAAAGAGCCAGAGCTCTGTCCTCCAGCACTATACAGAAAGAGTCAGAGCTCCCCCCTCCAGCACTATACAGAAAGAGTCAGAGCTCAGCCATCCAGCAATATACAGAAAGAGCCAGAGCTCCGCCCTTCAGCACTATACAGAAAGAGCCAGAGCTCCGCCCTCCAGCACTATACAGAAAGAGTCAGAGCTCCGCCCTCCAGCACTATACAGAAAGAGACAGAGCTCCGCCCTCCAGTACTATACAGAAAGAGCCAGAGCTCCGCCCTCCAGCACTATACAGAAAGAGCCAGAGCTCCGCCCTCCAGTACTATACAGAAAGAGCCAGAGCTCCGCCCTCCAGTACTATACAGAAAGAGCCAGAGCTCCGCCCTCCAGTACTATACAGAAAGAGACAGAGCTCCGCCCTCCAGTACTATACAGAAAGAGCCAGAGCTCCGCCCTCCAGCACTATACAGAAAGAGTCAGAGCTCCGCCCTCCAGCACTATACAGAAAGAGTCAGAGCTCCGCCCTCCAGCACTATACAGAAAGAGCCAGAGCTCCGCCCTCCAGAACTATACAGAAAGAGTCAGAGATCCGCCCTCCAGCACTATACAGAAAGAGTCAGAGCTCCGCCCTTCAGCACTATACAGAAAGAGCCAGAGCTCCGCCCTCCAGCACAATACAGAAAGAGCCAGAGCTCCGCCCTCCAGCACTATACAGAAAGAGTCAGAGCTCCGCCCTCCAGCACTATACAGAAAGAGCCAGAGCTCCGCCCTTCAGCACTATACAGAAAGAGCCAGAGCTCCGCCCTCCAGCACAATACAGAAAGAGCCAGAGCTCCGCCCTCCAGCACTATACAGAAAGAGTCAGAGCTCCGCCCTCCAGCACTATACAGAAAGAGCCAGAGCTCCGCCCTCCAGCACTATACAGAAAGAGTCAGAGCTCCATCCTCCAGCACTATACAGAAAGAGTCAGAGCTCCCCCCTCCAGCACTATACAGAAAGAGCCAGAGCTCTGTCCTCCAGCACTATATAGAAAGAGTCAGAGCTCCGCCCTCCACCACTATACAGAAAGAGTCAGAGCTTCTCCCTCCAGCACTATACAGAAAGAGCCAGAGCTCTGTCCTCCAGCACTATACAGAAAGAGTCAGAGCTTCTCCCTCCAGCACTATACAGAAAGAGCCAGAGCTCTGTCCTCCAGCACTATACAGAAAGAGTCAGAGCTCCGCCCTCCAGCACTATACAGAAAGAGTCAGAGCTCCGCCCTCCACCACTATACAGAAAGAGTCAGAGCTCCGCCCTCCAGCACTATACAGAAAGAGTCAGAGCTCCGCCCTCCAGCACTATACAGAAAGAGTCAGAGCTCCGCCCTCCAGCACTATACAGAAAGAGCCAGAGCTCCGCCCTCCAGAACTATACAGAAAGAGTCAGAGATCCGCCCTCCAGCACTATACAGAAAGAGTCAGAGCTCTGCCCTTCAGCACTATACAGAAAGAGCCAGAGCTCCGCCCTCCAGCACTATACAGAAAGAGTCAGAGCTCCGCCCTCCACCACTATACAGAAAGAGTAAGAGCTCCGCCCTCCAGCACTATACAGAAAGAGCCAGAGCTCTGTCCTCCAGCACTATACAGAAAGAGTCAGAGCTCCCCCCTCCAGCACTATACAGAAAGAGTCAGAGCTCAGCCATCCAGCAATATACAGAAAGAGCCAGAGCTCCGCCCTTCAGCACTATACAGAAAGAGCCAGAGCTCCGCCCTCCAGCACTATACAGAAAGAGTCAGAGCTCCGCCCTCCAGCACTATACAGAAAGAGACAGAGCTCCGCCCTCCAGTACTATACAGAAAGAGCCAGAGCTCCGCCCTCCAGCACTATACAGAAAGAGCCAGAGCTCCGCCCTCCAGTACTATACAGAAAGAGCCAGAGCTCCGCCCTCCAGTACTATACAGAAAGAGCCAGAGCTCCGCCCTCCAGTACTATACAGAAAGAGACAGAGCTCCGCCCTCCAGTACTATACAGAAAGAGCCAGAGCTCCGCCCTCCAGCACTATACAGAAAGAGTCAGAGCTCCGCCCTCCAGCACTATACAGAAAGAGTCAGAGCTCCGCCCTCCAGCACTATACAGAAAGAGCCAGAGCTCCGCCCTCCAGAACTATACAGAAAGAGTCAGAGATCCGCCCTCCAGCACTATACAGAAAGAGTCAGAGCTCTGCCCTTCAGCACTATACAGAAAGAGCCAGAGCTCCGCCCTCCAGCACTATACAGAAAGAGTCAGAGCTCCTCCCTCCAGCACTATACAGAAAGAGTCAGAGCTCCGCCCTCCAGCACTATACAGAAAGAGCCAGAGCTCCGCCCTCCAGCACTATACAGAAAGAGTCAGAGCTCCGCCCTCCAGCACTATACAGAAAGAGTCAGAGCTCTGCCCTTCAGCACTATACAGAAAGAGTCAGAGCTCCGCCCTCCAGCACTATACAGAAAGAGCCAGAGATCCGCCCTCCAGCACTATACAGAAAGAGTCAGAGCTACGCCCTCCAGCACTATACAGAAAGAGTCAGAGCTCCGCCCTCCAGCACTATACAGAAAGAGCCAGAGATCCGCCCTCCAGCACTATACAGAAAGAGTCAGAGCTCTGCCCTTCAGCACTATACAGAAAGAGTCAGAGCTCTGCCCTCCAGCACTATACAGATAGAGTCAGAGCTCTGCCCTCCAGCACTATACAGAAAGAGTCAGAGCTCCTCCCTCCAGCACTATACAGAAAGAGTCAGAGCTCCACCCTCCAGCACTATACAGAAAGAGCCCGAGCTCCGCCCTCCAGCACTATACAGAAAGAGTCCAGGTGACAATGGGAGAGCAAGACAAAGTGAAAGTTGTGCCAAGAGACCCAGAGAAAAGGATTGTGACAGCAGAGAGTGAGGAAGAAGGAAGGAGACAGTGGGAAAGTAGGAAAGAGTGAGAGAGAGTGAAGGAGTCAGCGGGAGACAGAGTGAAGGAGACAAATGGAGAGAGAGACAGTGAAGGAGATGGCTGGAGACTTGAATGTGAAGCTCTGTCAGGACTCTGAGAGACTCAGAGCTGCCAGTACAAATTCACAGTGTCACAGAAGAAAACTATAAAACTAACGTCAGCCTGGCTGGACATCTCAGAGATGTGCATTTTGGTCATTTCACCAAACTTTGTGATTGACATTCAAGCAAAGACACTGGGTGTGAACGGGCTTGTGTCCTCAGGAAGAACCTTCTTGACAATTTATCTTGCAAAATAAACTTGAAACATCACAAGCATGGAGAAGGCACATACGGGAGTCTGAGAAGTGCTGTGTACTGGCTATCGTGAAAAAGCTCACTCTGAGCCGAGCTAATATCACCAGAGCTAAGACACCATTCAGTAACAGAGAAATTGAGCGCTTGGTTTTTTCTGTGTTAGAATAAAGCCAAAGTTCATCAGCTACAAATATGATAACAACAGTGTTTAAATACTCACGAGTCAGCAGAAGATGAACTGATTTAAAGCCTTTTTCATATAAAGTCATTTAACTGCAGAGTACGTGACAATCTGAGTGAAAGCGTGAGTGATGGAGAGGAGAAATGAGCTGGGCTGAAGAGAAAGATGGAGAGACTACACAGCTATAGTGGGACTAATCTTCAGCCATGGGTCTTTACTATGATAGTTACCAGCCAAGGTGTAGAAACAGCCATTTATTTCTTTATTTTAACTCTTCATTTTAAGGAGTTCAGAATATTAGGAGGCTAAAAGACTGAAATCACATAGAAAAACACACAAGGAACAACCCAAATAACATAAATCAATAAATTTACTATGCGCATAAAATAATTTAATAACTATATTAGTGTAAAGCCAGACGAGAAGACGAGGACAGTTCAGTGTCTGTGAATCACATAAAAACGTGTGCTTGCTTTAAAGCAGACATTGATCTTCTACGTATAATTCATCTTCAGCTTCTCCAAAGTCAACCTCCATGTGTCCATCCTCAATGTGTGTGTCTCAGATACCAACATCACTCAATCATGGAGATGAACAGATGGAGCTGTAAAATGATTTCACATTGATGGCTGGTGTGAAGTGTAAACTGTAACAGTAAAAATCTACTGTTTGGTCACTGATCACCAACATACATACTCAGATGTACGCACTGCTCTAGACTCTGTTCTGGATTTCTGAGGCCTGGTAACGAGATACTGAGGCAATATATTAAATTTAGGATGTTTTTTACTGGCTTTCTGGAGAAATCTGTGGTGAGTTGGCATAGAATGAGAATTAACCAAACTGGAATACAGAAATGAAGATTTCAAATCAAAAGTTCAGTGACAGAAAAGCACATATCACAATAAAAAGCAATGCGTAGTGTGTCAATAAAATAGAGAGCACCACAAAAAATCCACAAATACACATTCGTCAGAAGTGTAGAGAGATTCTAAGAGTTCTGTGGGACACTAAAGAGAGGACTTGTGAGGACTTGGAAGAATGAGTGCAGAGATCTGAGAGACTTTCCTGTTTTTACCTAAACTTTTATTAAACGTGTGCTTAACTGGATTGGAGCTGTAGAAATACGTATAGAGATACATATATTGATACATTTACTATATGACATAAACAACTGACAAAGTAAGTTACAGTAAAATAATCCAGTAAAAACTGGAGAATCTCAAACAGTTTTTGGACAACTGTTTCTTGGAATATACGGTTTTTGCAAATCCGCAGATTTAGATGATCGACGATCTGACCACAACACCAACAATCTGACCACAACACCGACGATCTGAGCACAGCACCAACGATCTGACCACAACACCGACGATCTGACCACAGCACCAACGATCTGAGCACAGCACCAACGATCTGACCACAACACCGACGATCTGAGCACAGCACCAACGATCTGAGCACAGCACCAACGATCTGACCACAGCACCGACGATCTGACCACAACACCGACGATCTGAGCACAGCACCGACGATCTGACCACAACACCAACGATCTGACCACAACACCGACGATCTGAGCACAGCACCAACGATCTGACCACAACACCGACGATCTGACCACAGCACCAACGATCTGAGCACAGCACCAACGATCTGACCAGAACACCGACGATCTGAGCACAGCACCAACGATCTGACCACAACACCGACGATCTGACCACAGCACCAATGATCTGACCACAACACCGATGATCTGAGCACAGCACCAACGATCTGACCACAACACAGACGATCTGACCACAGCACCAACGATCTGAGCACAGCACCAACGATCTGACCACAGCACCAACGATCTGACCACAACACCGACGATCTGAGCACAGCACCAACGATCTGACCACAGCACCGGTCGAGGTGAGTTTGCTACATTCCATCAATAGCACACTGTCGTTACTCGAGTCAATGCACAAGGAGCTGCAAGATCTGCGGAAAAGCCTCGAATATAGTCAAGCTGAAATTGACACAATCAGAAATGAAAACGCCATCCTACACTCAACTGTACAGTCACTATCAGGACGAATGGACACAGTCCTAAAGGAAAACAAGAGTCTGAAATAAACTGTTGACATTCGGTGTCGCAGCATGCGGGATAAACTCATATTCACTGGAATAGAGCAGGAGAACGCCAATGACCCTGAAGGAAAAATAAAAAACTTAATGAAATCCGCTCTCAAGCTCCCTTCTGACCCCGTGTACACAATTACAGTCCACCAGGTTCACAGACTCGGTACTAAAAACAAATCCTCCACAAGACCAATAATAGCAAGGTTTGAGTAACTAGTCAAAAGCAGAGGCAAAGAACTAAAAGGAACACGCTGCAGCATGAACGATCAGTTTCCCAAGGAAATAAATGATCGAAGAAGAAAACTCATCCCTATAATGAAACAGCACAGAGGAGAAGGGCGACGAGCAAACATTATAGTGGACAAACTTTACATAGGAAACCAGCTGTATCGTGACTCTATTCTGAAGTAATGAGATTCATGTTGCAGAAGAAGAGAAATTTTTGAATTTCCTTACATTCAAGAGCCAAATCAGCACAAATGCACTGTAGATTTCCCGTGTGCACCTCTCTCGCATTCCTTCCCTTCACACTCCCAAACAAACTCTAACTAAATGTTACTTGTTCTTCACACACCGCTGGCCTCTGGAGATGTAGAAGCTGCTGCATATGCATAAGGTGATCAAACATTCACTCATTTAAACATTCCTTCATAGACTAATGTGTTTATTATCAGTTACCCACAGCATAAAACAACACCTGAAAAACCAACATGAACCTTTCAACATGAAAATAGTGTAAAACTGTACATATGATTTAGTCAAATAGGCAGTTAGGACTGGATATTAAAGAGGATATTAGTAAACGTTATTATTCAGTATAATAAACAGCGACAGTATTCAGATACACAGTTCCAGTACAACACGTTGTTCTTACAATCCTGTCTCTGAGGTCTACAAACAACTGCTTGGACTTCATGACTTGGTTTGTGCTCTGACATGTCCAGTCAACTATGGGACCATATATAGACAGGTGTGTGCTTTTCCATATCATGTCCAATCAACTGGATTTGCCACAGGTGGACTCCAATCAAGTTGTCAAAACAACTGAAGGATGATCAGTGGAAACAGGATGTACTGAGCTCAGTTTGGAGTGTCATGGCAAAAACTGTGAATACTTATGTACATGAGATTTTTTTTGTTTTTTATTTTTAATGTTTTTGTCCATGTGTGGCCTTTCCACCGTAACTTGGAAAGCTTGACTGGAGCAGTAGTGATACGCAGAGTGATACGTACACTATATGATACATCCACTGATACAGTAAGGTACAGTAAACAATCCTGTCCAGTAAAGGAAGATCTTTATGTTTAATGTCCCAGTTCAGTAACAGCTCTAAAGCTGCTTGTTGTCTTGATGTCTGGTCTAGACAGGTGGTATTGAGGGTCTTGGGGAGGTCATTGGTGATTCACACACCAACAAACTTGAAGCTGTTGACCCTCTCTATAGTTCCTCTGTTCTGCCTGAAGTCAGCAAACCTCTTTTGCCTCATCAACAATCAACAATAGATTGTTTACAACTCCCTCTACCTCCTCTCTGAATGCTGATTTGTCATTGTTACTAATGAGACCTGCTACTGCAGCATCATTAACTAACTCGGCAATGTGATTTGACCCATGTTTGCTGCACAGTCATGAGTCTGCAGTGTGGCTAACAGGCAACTGACCACACAGCCCTGGGAGAGATAGGCTCCAGCACCCCCCCATGACCCTGAGAGAGAAGCGGCTTGGAATATGTGTGTGTGTGTGTGTGAGTGCGTTATTTCATGATGACTGATGCAATTCATGATGATTGATGACTGGATCAATTTCTTTTGTCACATCCAGGATGATTGTTCCTTTGAAGCACTCCAGGTCAACTGCCTAGAGAAAGACGTCTTCAAGCTGGTCAGCATGAAAATGTCCTGGGATTCTCTGTGCATTGTTGCTCCTTGCCTCTCTGAAACCCCAGGACAGATTGGTCTCTTCCTGTGCTAAGAGCTGCTTTATCATCTGACCTAAAGTCAGCATTCTGGGTTGTCAGCAACACGTTCCTCTGCAGTCATCCACAGCTTTTATTTAGCCTATGTGGTGATGGTCTTGAAGAATATCACACCATCTATGAACTTGCTAATGTAACAGTTCATTAATGTTGTATATTTTTCCAAATCACTCATACACAGCAGCTAGACCTGTAGTTAAGAACCTTTGTCAAGTCCAAGACCATGACTAGTCGAGATTCTGTCAAGACACCAAAGTCACCTGCTGAAAACCTCAGGGGTGAGAAACATTCTGTGCTGAGTTCTGTGTTTTCTTCTCTGATTCCCTGCTCTGTGTCCTCCACTCTCATTTAGTGTAATAAGAGAAAGCTACATGCTGATGTTTCGGCAATGAAGATTGAAGAAAGTACTAAATGCAGGAATTCCAATAATGGAACACCAACAATTGTTTGTTTTTAAAAAATGCTGAGTGTTTTTCTTTTCTAAGGCTAAACTTTTTTTTTTCTTTTCATCATGAGATTTTTATCCATCATTTTGACCAATCTTTTCCACTGTACAGCATTTATCATTCAGAAACTGACACACAGAAAACTGACCTGCTCTTCAGTCCAGCACAGAGCTGCTCCACTCCTGAGTCCTGCAGGTCATTATTACTGAGGTCCAGCTCTTTCAGGGAGGAGTTTTCTGATAGAGCTGATTTCAGATTTTCACAAGCAGCTTCTCCAAGACTGCAGCCAGACAGTCTGCAAGTAGAGGATGAAGGAAACAATTCTTATTACACAGAGAAAGGACAAATTTACAAAGGAGCTAAAAACAAAAGGAGAGTTCAAAGGAGTTCAAACAACACAAATAACAACATATTCTCCAACATGTAAAATTACATTTGAATATTTAAATTATAATTATAAAAATTCATTTTGAGGATGAAAAAACCGATGTAATCTTCTTCTTCTTCTTATTTCCGCTGCTCCCTTTAAGGGTTGTCACACTGGTTCATCTGCCTCCATCTTGCCCTATCCACTGCCTCCTCTACTTTTACACCCACCATCTAAATGTCCACCTTCACTACATCCATAAATCTTCTCTGAGGTCTACCTCTTCTCCTTCTACCCGGCAGCTCCATCTCCAAAATTCTTTGACCAATATATCCACTATTCCTCCTCAACACATGTCCAAACCATCTCAACCTGGCCTCTCTGGCTTTATCTCCAAACTGCTCCACCTTCACTGTCCCTCTGATCTGCTCATTTCTAATCTTGTCCAGCCTTGTCACTCCCAACGAAAATCTCAGCATCTTCATCTCCGCCACCTCCAGCTCAGCCTCCTGTCTTTTAGACAGAGCCACAGTCTCCAAACCATACATCATAGCATGACGCACTACTGTCTTGTAGACCTTCCCTTTCACTCTTGCTGCTCTCCTTCTGTCACACATCAGCCCTGACATCCGTCTCCACCCACTCCATCCTGCCTGCACCCTCTTCTTCACCTCTTTTCTGCATTGTCCATTGCTCTGGATGGTTGACCCAAGATATTTGAAGTCATCCACCTTTAAGACCTCTACTCCTTGCATCTTCACCGTTCCACCTGCCTCCCTCTCATTCACACACATGTATTCCGTCTTGTCTCTACTGACCTTCATTCCTCTCCTCTCCAGTGCAAACCTCCACCTCTCCAGATTCTCTTCCACCTGCTCTCTACTCTCATCACAGATTACAATGTCATCTGCAAACATCATGGTCCATGGAGCCTCCTGCCTGACCTCATCTGTCAACCTGTCCATCACCATTGAAAACAAGAAGGAGCTCAAAGCTGATCCCTGATGTAACCCGACCTTCACCTTGAAACCATTAGTCACTACAACTGCACGCCTCACCACTGTCTCACTATCCTCATACATGTCCTGCACCACCCTAATATACTTTTCAGCTACACCTGACTTCCTCATACAGTACCACAGTTCCTGTCTTGGCACCCCATCATCTGCCTTCTCTAGATCCACAAAGACACAATGTAGCTCCTTCTGACCTTCTCTGTACTTCTCTACCAGCACTCTCAACGCAAAAATTGCATATGTGGTACTGAAACCAAACTGCTGCTCACTGATCTGGACCTCTCGCCTTAGCCTTGCTTCAACAACTCTTTCCCATACCTTCATGGTGTGGCTCATCAACTATATACCTCTGAAAAAATTGATGTTATAATAATTATGAAATCATTTAAATTCCTTTGTTTTAACTGTAGACAGTTCAATTAATACATATAAAAACTGAATTCATTTTAATTCAAAATGCTCCTTCCTGTAAAATGCATTGGGATTAGTTATAAACTCTTAATAGTGTGAACTGAATTTGGTTACGCTAAAACCCAATTCTTACAAATAAAAACATAATTTTAAATGTTAGAATTAGATTTTTACATTTAGAATTTCATGTATACCAGGATAAAAATAATTTATTTGTTTAAAATACACACACACACACACAGGCACACACACACACACACACACAGGCACACACACGCACATACACTTTCTAATCCGCTTCACAATGCCAGCTCCTAAAAAAGGTTCCAAGAGTAAAACTTTTACTAGGATCAACTTGTCGTCCTGGAATCCCTCGAGCAAAACATCAACCACCACTACTACAACATCATCATCAGGAACACGGACAAAAAAGAAGATAAAACAACTCCAAACACCCACCAGTAAGAGACCCCGACCACCCAGCTCACCGGGAGACACAGAGGACCCAGCTTCACCAGCCTGCAGCTCAGGGGTCAGTCCTGTCCTGCTGTCCATTAACAGTGAACTCTCAGCACTAGACGCGAGACTAGCCGTGGTTTAAATACTCCACACAGAATTCCAAGCAATCCGTAAAAGTTTAGAGTTCAGCCAGGAACAAATCCTGACTCTAACTAAAGAAAACAAAGCAGCACAGCTGACCGTCACAGAACTCACTGCCCAAATACCGGCCGTCATCACAGACAGCAAACTAATGAAAGAGGCAGTCTTGGACTTACAGACAGGCAGTATGAGAGACAACATCGTCTTCTCCGGCGTTCCTGAACACACAGCGGAAAACCCTGAAGATCTACTAAAGGACTTTACAGTCATTAAACCCCTCTCTCTCCCCCTCCTCTCTCTCCCTCCCTCTCCACCCCCCTCTCTCCCTCCCTCTCCACCCCCCCTCTCTCCCTCCCTCTCTCCCTCACTTTCCACCCCCCTCTCTCCCTCCCTCTCCACCCCCCCTCTCTCCCTCACTTTCCACCCCCCTCTCCACCCCCCCTCTCTCCCTCCCTCCCTCCCTCTCCACCCCCTCTCTCCCTCCCTCTCCACCCCCCCTCTCTCATTCATAAAAACTGACCTGAGTATCTGAAGTTTACAGTGTGAGCTCATCAGTCCAGCACAGAGCTGCTCCACTCCTGAGTCCTGCAGGTCATTATTACTGAGGTCCAGCTCTTTCAGGGAGGAGTTTTCTGATAGTAGAGCTGATTTCAGATTTTCACAAGCAGCTTCTCCAAGACTGCAGCCAGATAGTCTGCAAACAGAGAAAGAAGGAAATACATACTTATGACTTAAGGAGTTTAAACAACATGAATTTAACCTGTATGCAGCTCACTGGATGGTCAGAGAAAGAGATACAGTAGAATCTTAAAATGACAAAAAATAAATGAGAAAATGAACCTCAATATCTGGAGTTTACAGTTTGAGCTGGTCAGTCCAACAGAGAGCAGCTCCACTGAGTCCTGCAGGTTATTATTACTGAGGTCCAGCTCTTGCAGGGAGGAGTCTGCAGACGTCAGAGCCGAGCAGATGGTTTCACAGTGGCTCATTTCAAGATTACAGCCTGTTAGACTGCAAAGGAAGAGGAAACATCCCACAGTCAGAACACAGAGAGTGAAATCAAGTCTTACAAGAATTATGTAATGAAGTCACATGGAAAGTGATACTCTTTCTTACTTCCGGCGCCACTGTGGGTGGCAGCCTTACCAGTAGCTCCATGTTTTGTGTAGTGTTTTTGCACATTTTTCTTACTTTTTCTCTTCTTCTGTTTGTGTATATTACTTTTTAGTGACAATTTTGTTTGTATGAAGGACATGGAGCCTATTTTCATGCATATGGGTAGAATTAACTGGAGCCTATTTTCATGCATATGGGTAGAATTAACTTAGTTTACACCCGGGAAGAGCTGCTAGCGCTGGGAACAAAGGGTCGTGCTGGCACAACACACCCCATTCCGGGGGAGCTGCGGAGGACTTATCGGGGGTGCAGAGCTGGCACTAAGCTAAAGGCTAAGCGCATGGAGAAACGCTGTACAAACCATCTATTCCTTTGGTGGTGATGGGGAATGTGAACTCTCTGGTGAACAAGACAGACGAACTAGCAACACTGGTTTGTAGTCAGCATTATACCAGGAATGTAGTCTTCTATGTCTCACGGAAACGTGGCTAACTGATGCTAACATGGACATTCACGGCTTCACTACTGTGAGAGCGGACAGGGACACTAAACTGAGCAGCAAAAGCAAAGGTGGAGGACTTGTGCTTTTTGTTAACATCAGATGGTGCAACCCACTGATGGCAGTGAGTCTTTGTCCCTATTATGTCCCTAGGGAGATGTCACACGCCATTGCTGTTTGTGTTTACGTTCCCCCTCGTGCGGACGCTGAGACGGCATGTGACGCAGCATGTGACTACAGACCCAGCAGCCTGAGGCCTTCATCGCCATCTCTGGTGATTTTAACCACATTACACTGGACTCAATGCTCACTTCTTTTTACCAGTATGTAGACTGCCCCAACAGGAAGAACAGGACAAATGTCCTCCTTTATGCCAATGTGAAGGATGCATACATTGCCACACCCCTGCCCCCTCTGGGAAAGTCTGACCATAACCTGGTCTACCTGCAGCCTCAGTACAAACCCCGTGTCCAGAGAGAGCCTGTAACCACACGCTCCTTCAGGAAATGGTCTCCTGGAGCCGAAGCGGCTCTCAGGGATTGTTTCGAGTCCACAGAATGGAGTGTACTGCAGGAGCCATACGGAGAGGATATTGAGGGGATTACACACTGCATGACGGACTACGTGAACTTTTGCATGGACATTGTTGTTCCTGTGAAAACTGTACACTGCTTTGCTAAAAACAAGCCCTGGATAACCCGTGATGTCAAAGGCCTGCTGAATAATACGAAGAAAGCCTTTAAAGACAACAACCAGGAGGAGCTTAGGAACGTACAGAGGGAGCCCACAAAGTCCACTTGCGAGAGGCCAAGGAGTCTTAAAGGGTGAAGGTGGAGCAGAAGTTAAGGGAGAATAACATGAGGGAGGTATGGAATGGTATGAAGACCATTACAGGCTGAAAGCAGAGGATGGACAGTGCGTTAGACGGTGGCGCAAAGAGAGCCAATGAGTTCAACATCTTCTACAACCGGTTTGACTGCCCTGTTCAGATATCCACAGCGCCTGCATGTCCAGCAGTCACCTCCACACCCTCCCTCTTCTCAGCTCCTGGCACTTCAGTCTCTGTCTGCCTGGACATCAACACCTCATCTGCTCCTACTGATATTCATGCCACCCTCCCAGATGCTGACGGCACAGATATCACGACCCCCTATACCCCCTCTTCACACATCAAGGCAGCTGAGCTGATCTATATATATATGCGCTTCTGAACACTGCCAAGACCAAGGAGATGGTAGTGGACTTTCACAGGGTTAGGCCACCCACACAGCCAGTCTCTACTGATGGGGTTGAAGTGCAGAGGATAATGACCTACAGGTAACTCGGACTGCACCTGGATGATGGGTTGGACTGGTCAGCCAACACAGACATCCTGTTCAGGAAGCGTCAAAGCAGGCTCTACTTCCTGAGGAGGCCGAGGTCCTTTAACATCTGCAGGAAGCATCTGCAGATGTTCTGTCAGACTATGGTTGCCAGCTGTCTTTTCTATGCTGTGGTGTGATGGGGCGGAAGCATGGAAAAGAAAGACGAGATGCGACTGGTCAAACTGGTCAGGCGAGCAGGGTCAGTGGTCGCTGTGGAACTGGACTCTGTGGTCAAGGTGGCTGAGGCAAGAACATTACACAAACTGCTCTCCATTATGGAGGATGATGGCCACCCACTGCACACCATCATCATGGACAGGAGGAGCAGGTTTAGTGGCAGGTTGCTGTCACAGAGCTGCTCAACCCACAGATTCAGGAGATCCTTTGTCCCCAGAGCCATCAGGCTCTTCAACTCTTCCCAGGGGGACCAGCAGAGAAGGGGGGGTACTGAATCTGAATCTCATGTTCATCTTGTGTTTATCTATTCACCTGCACAACATTTAGACAGCGCGCTGCACATAGAGCACTTTCTGCATACCTTACTGGCACATCTGGACATTAGACACTTCTTTACGTACAATATATGCACATATTTATTTATTCATTCTGTGGTCATTATACGCTGTCATCTGTAAATTTTTGTACAGTCATTATTGCACTGAATCTCTCATCTCAGGTTATAGATATTATCACAGACTGTGGAATTTTGTTCTCTCTATTTGTATATCTGCCTGCAGATACGATCTAGTTTATTTATTCTTGTTATATGTCTACACCCGTTTATGGTTACTGTACAGTGCTGTGTGTACACCTACTACCTACTACATCTATCTACCTACTTTCCTTTGTTCTGCAAAGGGTTCTATTTGTATTTCTTAGTGCTCATATGAAAAAATATATATTAAACAAATGTATTTTTGCAATGAATGAAACTGGCTAAAAATGGGTGATAAATATATTTTAAACTGCATTTATTTGGATTTGTAATTATTTTTTCATTTGCAATTGATCATAGTTTTAAACAAAGCTAATAAATATAATAAAATACACACCACCTGAATGAACGGTACTGACTTCTGTGTTTTACACTGTATTTTGTATTAATGGTTGTATGTATACAGTAATTTACAGCACACACAAAATATATTTCAAATAAACTAAATATCAAATAAATGAACTGCGTTTTCACAGAGCATCACTACCTACAACACTTTTGCCCTGTTAAAGGTTTATTTGCTAATAATTGAAATGAAGATACTAGAATAGAAATTCATTTCTAAGGGATCTGAACAGTGAAGTCCTTTGGACAGGAACTGCGTCTATTTTCAAATGTACTGAATAAACACATTTACACACATTTACTTCTGTACGGTTCATTTCTGTCTGTACTTTAAATAAATGTCATTTAAAATCTATTTAGCTAATATGGTAAATATATTCTGAATTACATATTAGAGACTGGACTGTATTTTTACATATATAAATATATTTCCATGTATTTTTTCCATATTGGTGGAGCTTCTCATTAATATCACTGTGTTCTATTAGGCAAAGCTTTCTGTTTACCATACTGTATTTTTTAATTGATCTTATTGTTCTTGTGCTGAAAGTAAAAACCACAACCTTATTGATTTTTTCTATTTAGTTTATCTGTTAGATTTAAGACCGCAACTTAATTTCTGATTGAAATGTTAGATTTTCCCTGTTTTTAAAAGTGATGTTTCATTATATTGTAATTGGCTTATTCTTCACTTAAAGGTTCAAGTAAAAAAAATCATCACCTTATGCTTGTTTTTTACTTTAAGACTCCTAAATGTATTTACTATATAACCAAAACCTGCTATGTGGTCACTTGTTCTTTATCAGCCACCAAAATTCAAACATTAATAGAAGATATTCATTTCCATTCATTCATTCATTCATTCATCACTTACAGAGCCTTTCTGCAGATGCTCACAGCTGGAACCAGTCTCCTGTAACCCTCCACTGATGTGTTGAACCTCTTTGGGCCCAGCTCATCCAGAACCTCGTCTGAGAACTGCAGCATGTAAGCTATTGCTGAGCAGTGAGCAGCAGAGAGTTTGGTTCCTGTGTTTTTCTGTGATTTTAGAAACTCCTGAATCTCTCTGGAGAAAGACTGGTCATTCACTTCAGTCAGGCAGAGGAACAGGTTGATGGATCTCTCAGTAGGAAGATCCTTTGTTTTTATTAGCTGTTTGATGTGTTGTACTGTTTCGCTGATGCTCTCTGAGCTGCTCTCTGTGTGCATCAATAGACCCTGTAAGAGTTTCTGATTGGACTCCAGTGAGATGCCCAGCAGAAAACGGAGGAAAAAATCCAGGTGCCCATTCTCACTCTCTAAGGCTTTACGTACTGCTCCTCTCAATAGCTCCTTCAATAAACTGTCACTACTGCCATCATATTGCAAAAAAAACCACAATTCCTCCATGTTGTTCTTCATGTAAAAGTAAATCATATAGAAGGCAGCCAGGAACTCCTGAAAGCTCAGATGCACAAAGCAGTAGACCTTCCTCTGGCAAACCACAGATTCCTCCTTAAAGATCTCAGTGCATATCCCAGAGTACACTGAGGCCTCATTGACATCAATGCCGCACTCTCTCAGGTCCTCTTCATAGAACATCACATTGCCCTTCATCAGCTGTTTGAAAGCCAGTTTAGCCAGTTTCAGAATCATCTCTCTGTTGGACTCCAGAAGTTTCACTGGATCGCTCTTAACGTTTCGCTCATGCTTCTCATTCTTCATATTGATCTGAGTCAGCAGGAAGTGTGTGTACATCTCAGTCAGAGTTTTGGGCATTTCTGTTTTACTCTGGTTTATCATCTGCTGAAGAACAGTGGCTGAGATCCAGCAGAAGACTGGAATGTGGCACATGATGTGGAGGCTCCTTGCTTTCTTGATGTGTGAGATGATTCTCTTAGCTTGGTCTTGGTCACTGATTCTCTTCCTGAAGTATTCCTCCTTCTGTGGGTCATTGAATCCCTGAATTTCTGTCACACGGTTGATGTACTGAGGAGGGATCTGACTGGCTGCTGCTGGTCGAGTGGTTATCCAGATGTGAGCAGAGGGAAGCAGATCTCCTCTGATGAGGTTGGTCATCAACATCCCCACTGATGAGGTCATTGTTATGTCAGATATTTTCTCACACTGTGAAAAGCTCAGTGGAATTCTGCTTTCATCCAGTCCATCAAAGATAAACACAACTTTGTAGGAATCATATTTTTTTGGGTCCAGATCTTTAAGCTCAGGATGGAAATCAGATAGAAGTTTACGAAGACTGAACTGGTCATCTTTAATCAGATTCAGCTCCCGGAACGGAAGCACAAACATGAAGTCAACATCCTGATTGTCTTTTCCTTCAGCCCAGTCCAGAATGAACTTCTGCACAGTGACAGTTTTCCCAATGCCAGCGATGCCTTTAGTCAGGACAGTTCGGAGCTGTTTTGGTTCTTCATCTTCTCTTCTTTCTTTTTCTCTGGCAGTATTAGCCATCACACCTCTAATGCTCTGTTCTTCCATTTCTCCTTTAGGATCTTCTACAGGTTTAAAGATGTCCAAGTAGCTGATTGTAGTGTCTTGTATTTTCCTGAAAGTTTTCTCAATCTGTAGAACCTCATGTTCTTCATTCACTCTTTCACTCTTTCCCTCCACGATGTAGAGCTGTGTGTAAATCCTGTTCAGGAGGGTTTCGTTCTCTTGTGTTTTGATTCCCTCAAATAAGCATTCATACTTTTTCTTCATGCTGCTTTTGTGTCTCTCTATGATTCTTTGCAGGGCATCATCTCGATCATTCCTCCTCCACCTAAATGGAAATAAAGTAAAAAATGAAGGTCAATGTGACAGAAATTATTCATAAATCAGGACAAACTTTTCTCTGAACATCTCTCTTATCTGGTGTAGTAAACAGTGAAACATAATCCAGTGCTTTAGTTCTATACACTGAACACGGGTCAGTGCCAGTTCCTCCAGTACTCAAATCAGGAGGCTTAAACATGGAGCTGCTGCTCTTCTCTGACAGACAGCTGGGCTTGTGGAACTCTGCTCTGGATTTCTGAAGCCTGATAAAGATGATGAGACAATATATCAAAGAGAAGCAGCTGTACAGTCCTCACGGTCATTGGCTCACCTGGTGCTTCACCTGGCTGATCAGAGGAAAACTAATGACACTGAATAACGACCCACATTGACGATGATAACAGGCTTTTATAATATTAGGGTGATGCAGTTTGTTGAGAGATAAAGTGCAAGACTGAGACTGAATGTGAGATGAAACAGGAAACAATGCTGAGCACTTAGAACTTTAAATTCTCAACAGCAACACCAGCAGTGAAGAATATGAGCTCTTTAAACATTTTTGTTGATATTTTGGAAATGGACAGCAACAAACAATATTCATAATCAACATAAACATATCAGTGATATTTAGACCAACTGTAAAGACCTACAGACCAGCAGAAAAAGAAAAACACTGATCTAACAAGATCCAACTATCAACCTGGACCTGCACCTCAGACAGAACATTTACATAAAAACAACAGAAACTGCTCAACAGGGGAGGAATGAGAAAAGACCAGGACAAAATCTGGGAGACAGAACAGAGACAGAGGAACCCAACACACGAGACTGACTGACAAAGGGGTGAACTTCCTTTGTGCTTCCTCTGTGAATCATTTGGAGAAGCTTTTTAAACGTTTTCAGCTCTGCTAGACCTCAATCAGCACAGGGAGCACCCTTGTGATACAGCTAGAACCTCTATCAGTTACAGATGGATACACTGCTGAAGCAGCACAGTGGACAGAGCTTCTGCTCCTCAGCAGGTCCACACCCAGGAGAAACCAACACTGAGAGCAAAAAGAAGAAATACACAGCAGAAACATTAAGAGACCACCCAGAGACACTAAAGACAAATACCACTGTAATAAACAGGAGAGAACCTAAAGCTGACCCACTGTTTTACACAGAACACACACACCTGGCATTCAACGCTTCTTGCACACCTGCAACAATCACGACTCAAGAAAGACATCTTGAGAATTTTGAACAGGACTTTTAAAGACTGAGGTCACTTGTGGAAAAGAATGAACCCATTCAACTCCCTACAGCAGCACCTAGTGCTGTGATGTCTGCTTGATACAGATTTAACACAAATACACTCACCGGCCACTTTATTAGGTAAAGTGTAGTAAAATTAGGTAAAGCTAGTTAAAAGTTGGACCCCCTTTTGCCTTCAGGACTGTCTTAATTCTTCATGGCAGACTTTCAACAAGGTGTTGGAAACGTTCCTCAGAGATTCTGGTTGGTTATTTGAGTTCCTATTGCCTTTCTATCATCTGGAACCAGTCTGCCCATTCTCCTCTGACCTCTCACATCAACAAGGCATTTTCATCCACACAACTGACCGCTCACTGGATGTTTCCTTTTTTCCGGACCGTTCTCTGTAAACCCTAGAGATGGTTGAGCGTGAAAATCCCAGCAGATCAGCAGTTTCTGAAATACTCAGACCAGCCCGTCTGGCACCAACAACCACGCCACGTTCAAAGACCCTTAAATCCCCTTTCTTCCCCGTTCTGATGCTCGGCCTGCACTTCAGCAAGTCGTCTTGACCACCTCTACATGCCTAAATGCAGTGAGTTGAGGCCGTGTGATTGGCTGATTAGCTATTTGTGTTACCAAGCGAGTGTACCTAATAAAGTTTCCAGTGTGTGTGTGTGTGTGTGTGTGTGTGTGTGTGCGCATGTGTGTATAGCTTCTCTCATTACATATAGGTTCAGCATATGAGTTGAACAGTTATGGTGAAATTATGCAGCTTTGTCTCCTCCTCTGCCAATGTGAAATCAGTCTGTCCATTTTTGGCTTGATGATTAGTGGAGATACCATTAGAACCTTGAAATGCTCTGGTATTCTCCTTTTTCTGAGGACACTGCATAGTAAACATGGTCTATACAACTGAAGGCTTTGCTGTAGTCGATCATGTTAACTTCCTTTTGAATTCCTAGGCGTTTTCAATGATCCAGCGCAAGTCCACAGTAATATCTCTTGTTCCTCTGCTTTTCCTGCTCGCACGTGGCTTGGCAGTTCTCATTCGATGTAAGGTTCCAGTCTCCACTAAATAATCTAAAGCACAACTTCACTGGCATGTGTCTGATATCAGGGACACTGCAATACTTCACACACTCTTGTTTGATTTCTTTACTATTAGGACATAAACTGAACTCCATTGAGCCGTTTTCCAGATTCAGCATAATCTCATCAGTACTGTAACTGAACCTTCTTCAGAACCTTGAAATCAACAAGTGTTTTTTTTTTTATCATATTCTGTGTGTTCCTTCAATCTTTTCTGATTTTTGTATCATCTCTTATGATTTGTCCATGAACATCTCTTAGAGTAACTTTTAACACAGGACTGAAATGAAGTTTTCTTCTCCCATATCTTCTAAACAGCAATTCCTTTTCTGTATCTTTACAGATGTTGCAGTACTGATTTCTGTCTTTCCTGACAGCTGTGCTGAATTCACCATTTAGTTCACTTAACCCCTTAAAATCCCAGGCTTATTAAATAATACGGCTTATTATAAAGTGAGTACAGGGACTTCACTGAAAACCAGCTACGCTATTCTTTAATTCCTAAACTCTGCCTGCCAGTAGGCCCTGGCCTGTGTAGAGGAAGAAAGATCTGCGTGCTCCTTAATTCTGGCTTCTCTTCTCTTTTTTCTTCACTGAATCATAAGTCATTCAAATTGATTTCTTTCTCTTTCCCATTCTTCCCAGGTTTGTCTTTTTTTTTTTTTTTTTTTTAACCTGTCATGTCTGGCCATTTTTGCAATCGGAATGGTAATCCGAATGTACTGATGTACCAAACATATTTGTTTTCACAAGAAAAAGCTCTATAGGTTACTAAAGCCTATTCTTGTTAAAGTTTGCATTTTATTTGTTTGGCCAGGCCTGACAGGCAATAAAAAAGAGGACAGGAAAGAAAGAGAAGAAGGGAGGAGAGAGAAAAAAAAAAGATAATAATTATAAATCATAATAATGATAATTAAGTAAGTAAATAAATAAATAGGAAAAAATAAATAAATAAATAAATAAAAAAAGAGAAAAAACAAATAAAATAAGTAAATAAACAGACAACTAAATAAAAATAAATAGATAAATAAGTAAGTAAATAAAAAAAGAGGGGAAAAAAAACAATTATACAGATATACATACATATATATATATTCACATATACATATACATATATACACCCAGACATAATTCTACTATTTGCTGCTACATACATACACATGTTTACATATCTATACATATGCCTCTATACATATACACCCACCCACCACACACAATTCTACTGTTTGCAGCAATGTGTATATGTGTGTATACGCGTTCACGTGTCATGTGTCATGGAATGTGCTCAGCAATGAGGGCAAGAAGCCGCAACCATGCCCCCGTGGTCCAGAGACAGATAGGGAAGGACCCGGGGGACCCGGACCATCCACAGCCCATTAGGAACTCAGGAGACCTGAGGCCACACGCTCCGACGGCCACCGCGCGAACACCCCAGAGGACGAAGAATGGAGGCCCCAGACAGAGCGCCCACAGACAAAGGGCAAGTGACCGGAGAGCCAGAGGCAATGAGCAGCCCACCCCCCCGGCAGGCCAACATCCCCAGCATGAGCCGAGCATGCGGCCCCCGAGGGCCCAGGCGCCCAAGACCGGCCGACCCCCAGCAGGACCCCCCCCCCCAATGCCAGAGAGGCCCAAACCACCCTCAGGACACAACCGCCAAGGGAGCAGGGCAGGGACCACGCCAAGATGTCCAGCCATGCACCCAGGGTCCCACAGGACACCCATACCCCGGGGGGGGAGGTGGGGGTCGGGGGGGCGGAGTCGGCAAGCAGCAGGGAGCGGTGGGGAGGGGTAACTCCTGCCCACCACCATGTACCACAGATGTCCAGGCTCAGCAAGTCATGGACCCAGGCCCAGATGTCCACACACACATGCTCACATGCACCCACACACACCAACACCCACACTCACACACGCCAGTCACCCACTCATGCACACACACGGAACATACACGGACTCACAGTGTCGGCGGGCGGACACCAGCACGGGTCAGCGGTACCCCAGGGAGGCAGCCACCCTGGCCCCGAATGACCGGCCGGTCCCCCCACCAGGCAGGGTGCACCAAACCCGGGGTGTGAGAGGAGCTCACTAGGCACCCCGGTTTCCTACACCCGGCCGCGGCGCAGGGAAGGCCGGCCCTGGGCCCGAAGCATGGACACCACCATGCTCCAGGCCGGCGCCCGCCCACACAGCTGACACAGCACAAAACATACACACCCACACGCACACAAGAGACAACAATTATCACACATACACATACTCACGGTTACAATACACATACTCACAATTACAATACACATACTCACAATGATAAGGTTTGTCTCTGATTCTTCTGTAATGACATCCTTTGTGTTTCAGAAAACATCACTCAAGACTGAGGTTGAAGGTTTGAAAAGGGAACAAAATGATTTATAAATCAGAAAGAAACAGTAAGTACTGCTGAATAACCCTAACATGCGCGCACACACACACACACACACACACACACACACATACACACACACACACTTCTCGCTTTCATGACACAGGATGTATTATTTCCGACACCCAGTAGCATTAAATGGTGGAATGAATAGAGTTGATGTTACTCAGCCTGAAGGTGTTAATATCTCACCTTGGGTCAATCCCAGTCCCTCCAGTGGTCAGATCAGGAGGACTGAACATTGAGTTGCTGCTCTTCATAGACACACAGCTGGGCTCTGGAGATTCTGCTCTGTACTTCTGCAGTCTAGAAACATGATTTTAAAACAACATGTTAAATCCAGAACACTTTGGCCACAAGCTTCCTGAAGAAATTAAGAAACTGTGCTGAGCCCTCATCAAATTAGAACTCACTGCTGTAGTTTAACAGGCCACTGGGTTTTCATAAGACCCATGACGTGTTACAATGAACGTGTTTCTGCTTTGTTACACTGTTTCTCAGATTTATGTTGGTAGAACTGGGAGGGTATGAAGGCGGCATTCAATGTTGTCTAGTGCCACCTGCAGCTTGTGGCATGCATGTGTTAACAATAGGTCAATCAACCATTCAGTGAGGGCAAGAAACCCTCATAGTCAGGCCTGTCTACAGATGTAGAAAGTCTTCTGCACCTGCTGGTTTTAAGTTGGTATACAGTGAATATACTGTGTTTGTGTCTCACCCTGGGTCAATCCCAGTTCCTCCAGGACTCAGATCAGGAGGCCTGAACATTGAGTTTTTGCTCTTCATAGACACACAGCTGTCAAATAATAATAATAATAACAACAAATATAGCCACAAGCGGCAATGAGCTGGTTCAAGAACGCACCAGCAGTACAGGCTCTTCTGCAGGTTTAGTTCATTCGGCCTAAAAAGGCCTCAAGCTTATTCATAGGCAGAGTGAATAGAACTGAAATGATGTCAATTCAACAAAAGGCCTTCAGTTGCCATAAACAGCGAGCAAGGTCTTTATCCACATTATAAGTTTCCATTCATATGTACTGAGCTACACTGGTTTGTAGAACATCCAGGAGGGTAGAGTCGTATGGCACCAATTGTTTACCGATCCACCTTGTAATAACATTGTAATAGCAATTCAATTGATTTTTAACTGTTTTTGGGTGCTGACGTGCCCCCTAAAGGCCAATCTGGACCAAAAGTGGCATACACCCTTAGAGTCTCAGTATGTAAAGATCCTTAAAGTTTGGAGATGATCTGGCCAATGATGGTTGAGTTAGAGCAAATCAAGTTAGCAATGCCATGACTGCAGTAATTAATTGAATGATCCACATGACCCAGAGTAGAACAGTCAACATGTTTTCAATAATTATTTACCTAGAAATTACAGAGTTATTGTACACAAACTATAAAAAATTTCGATGAAAAATCCACACTAGTTTGAAAAAGTATGGTTTTTGAACAGTTTTCTAATAAACTAATATTACGATTACTAATAAACGGTGCAGTTTTGCAATAAATATGCACTTACTAAACTGTTTGGAATAATGTACTACGATGGATTCATATGGAGTTTGTTTCAAAACTGTAATAATATACTAATGACATATAATAATATGTTTATTTTTATGTATAGAGCTCCGCCCCCCCCAGTGGTCAAATCTTTTGAAACTTTACTGGTTGTTAGAAAATGGCTATATATAGACACAATTTGAGTTTCATGTATGTGTCAAGTTTGAAATTTGTTGGCTGAAGGATTGTCGAGTTACAGAATTGTAAATTAATTCTGAATTATTTTGAATTTATCGAGAAGGGTTCATTTACATATGGCAGCCACACTGTTCAGAAAATTCAAAATGTTTAATTATTGAGGTTCAGGCTCTTCTGAATTTTATGACATCAGACATATGAGGATCGGGCAAAAATTGTAGGAGTGGTTCGCAAAAATAGGTTTTGCATGTTATGCAAATTAGCAAAAAAACTTTGGGGGCAGAGCTAAATGGTCCAAATTGCAAAGTTATTTGATTGTACCCAAGGAATCAGGCAAAAAAAGGAATTTTGTCTGTACACATTTTAGTTTAGGAGTTATAAGGCAAAACACATTTTTCTGCGCTATAGCGCCCCCTTCAGGCCAATTGGGATGATGGCGTGCGCCTGAGTAGCGGGAGGGACTACTATGTACTGACCAAGTTTCAAGTCTCTAAGACTTACGGTTTTGGCTGTGCATTCTGTTTCAGTGGAAAAAAAAAAAAAATTTGACATTTGATATATTTTCAATTACTTACAATTTAAAATTACACTGGTTATTAAACTAATTACAATGAAAAGTAGTTTTTGCTTTTATTTCCTTAATTCTAGATTTCACAAATTTAATTTACAAACAGAAATCTCAAATAAAATATATTCAGTTCTAGGTATCAGGAACATAATCTGCACATAAGATTTAGTACTACATACTACGTAATATAAACTTAGTTTTTACTCATAAGAAATCAACTTTTACAAGCAACATCATTTGCATATAACTAAATAGTTCAAATCTATTGTAAATTGAAATATAATATTAAAAGGTAAAAATCCCTGGAATAAAATTTATTTGAACATAATTAGATGAAAGTAGAATCTCATCATGTCAAACTTCTCTTCACTCATTCGGATTCCAAGCTAAATCGACTTCCCATGGGCAGGAGGGGATTTGGGAAACATCAAATTTGACACAGAAGGAAACGGCTGTTTTAAGGAGAGTGCCAGTTTAACCTTCGATTTAAAATCTGCTCAAGACGGACTTTTCCTCATCTGTAGTCTTACAACAGCAGTTGTGTTTACCATGAAGCTCCGTTTAAACAGATCAAAACGTGGCTTTTAAATATATTAGATAACCAGATCAACACAAGCAATGCGAGATTTAGTTTAATGCACATTGGCTTCTTACCAGGAAAACGACTGTCAAAGTGCTGGACGTTATGTTTTGTGGGATTATGTCATGTTATGAATTAGTTCTGTAACATTTAAATTAACATGCAGCCCCACCTGCACAAGCAGTAGAACTTGCCGGTAATTCTCGTTTATCAATCAACAAACATGTTACCGCCACTCTGTTCTAACATTACGATAAACTGGTAAAACACAGGACGTATCAGCTCCAACACCTGGTAGCGTTAAACAGCGAAATGAAGTACAGCTGCTGTAATTCAGTCTTATGTTAATTATTAAGCTGTGTTAATATCTCACCTCGGGTCAATCCCAGTTCCTCCAGTGCTCAGATCAGGAGGCCTGAATATTGAGTTGCTGCTCTTCATAGACACATAGCTGGGCTCTGGAGATTCTGCTCTGGATATCTGCAGGCTGGTTTTGGTAACATGAGTAAATTATAACTTAAAATCGTTCTCACACCTGTATTAATTATGTTCAGTCTTATGTTAATTAAACTGTGTTTATATCTCACCTCGGGTCAATCCCAGTTCCTCCAGTGCTCAGATCAGGAGGCCTGAATATTGAGTTGCTGCTCTTCATAGACACACAGCTGGGCTCTGGACCTTCTGCTCTGGATATCTGCAGGCTGGTTTTGGTAACATGAGTAAATTATAACTTAAAATCGTTCTCACACCTGTATTAATTATGTTCAGTCTTATGTTAATTAAACTGTGTTTATATCTCACCTCGGGTCAATCCCAGTTCCTCCAGTGCTCAGATCAGGAGGCCTGAATATTGAGTTGCTGCTCTTCATAGACACACAGCTGGGCTCTGGAGATTCTGCTCTGTGGTCCTTCAGTCTAGAAACATGATTTTAAAACAACATGTTAAATCCAGAACACTTTGGCCACAAGCTTCTTGAAGAATTTAAGAAACTGTGCTGAGCCCTCATCAAATTAGAACTCACTGCTGTAGTTTAACAGGCCACTGGGTTTTCATAAGACCCATGACGTGTTACAATGAACGTGTTTCTGCTTTGTTACACTGTTTCTCAGATTTATGTTGGTAGAACTGGGAGGGTATGAAGGCGGCATTCAATGTTGTCTAGTGCCACCTGCAGCTTGTGGCATTGTAACGGTGCAACCTCCAAAAGAAGAAGCACCGGGATTTACGCACGGCCAAATTGGCGCTATGGGCGTGGGTGTGGATACGAGGAGGCGAGACTCCAAGTTCAAGTGCACACGTACTTATTTTATTAGACTCAAAACCAAAGAAAAACTGAATTAAACAGAAATAAAACAAAAGATAAACTTGAGACTTCGCTGCCAGGCTAATCCTCATCACAGGTTATTCCCAAACTGTTACAAGCAGCTAACAGCCTCGTACCGGGATTAAACCTATCCTCCCACAGGTAGCTGAGAAGCCCCTGTTGAAAGAACATCGAGCGTTCTTATAGTCGAAGCCCCGCCCCGACTAAACTAATAATTTGCTTTAAGGGACGATGTCCCAGGGCTCTAATCTACATTCACACACAAACATATATACACACCCTTATATACATCTACTGACTAGTCGTGACTAATATATACATATTACCGGTAAGTATTCCTTAGTTAACTAATTCATTCCTTTGTAGGTTTTTCCCTTTAGAACACTGAGGCCCCTTTCCTTCCCTGAAGGTGGATCCGCCCAACAGGGACAAGAAGCCTCGGTCCACTTTACCTCCCATTTGCCCTCATCACCTTCTACACAAGACATCAAGGTAGGTACATACAATATTCCTATTAATCTCAGTGATGGGCATACACTGCACCATCACAGGCATGCATGTGTTAACAATAGGTCAATCAACCATTCAGTGAGGGCCAGAAACCCACATAGTCAGGCCTGCAATAGCATATACAGCAATAGCAGCAAGTTTCCGTAAAACGTAACGTACAGTGTGTGAATTATATTTCTAAAGATCCACACAACCACACTCAGAACATCTCTACAGATGTAGAAAGTCTTCTGCACCTGCTGGTTTTAAGTTGGTATACAGTGAATATACTGTGTTTGTGTCTCACCTCGGATCAATCCCAGTTCCTCCAGGACGCAGATTAGGAGGCCTGAATATTGAGTTGCTGCTCTTCATAGACACACAGCTGGGCTCTGGACCTTCTGCTCTGTGGTCCTTCAGTCTGGAAACATGATGTTGAGAGAATATATTACATCACTGAGCCTGAAACTTTTTAAAATGCTTTTTAAATTTGTTTGGGAGAATATAAATGTAGAAACGTGACACTAAATCTTTTTCCAAACTAAATTCAACATTCTGGATCTCTCTTTTATATGAATGACTGGAGCAATAATAATAATAATCATAATCATAATAATAATAATAATATGTATACAGTATACAGTTATATATAGAACCAGGTGATAAATTACAGTAAGAGAATCTCTGAGTTCTTACTGCTTCACTCACTCAGAAAAAAACCCAGGTTCCCGTTGACATTACATGGAATCCATGAGGGATCTAAAGAACGTCTTCGTATTCTTCGTTTGGAAACCCCTTATCAAATTACAGGTTTTATTGATTTTCTAACTGAAATCAAGTTAACACATCCTCTACCGATAAAACTTGTCTGCACATTTTAATGCACAATTCCTGTGGAAAAGTTTTATATGTTATGTTTTCACCCAGACACACTGAGAACTGAAGCAACACAGATTTTTCACTATTATCTGCAGACAATTCTAAATTAAATGTGTTCCTTGTAGGAGACGTTTACTGATTTACACTTAAATAATCAACAAAACATGTAATTTCACCAGGATGTTCAGACACTAAATTACCCTATTAGTCCCACAACGGGGAAATTTTACCTCCACATTTAACCCATCTGTGCAGTGAAACACCACCTGCACCTGCAGAATGTTCAGGAATGCACTAAACGATTCGTTCATTTTCAGAACAGCCGTTCATTGCTTGTTATACCCCGAGTCAGATATTCCTCCTTGCCTGCTGTTATGCTCTGTCATGGACCGGTGCCTCTTTACAGACCCACAGCTGGGCTCTGAAGATTCTGCTCTCTTCATCCTGTAAACAGCTGATCTGTGAGGAGAGTAAAATACTGAACAATTATGTTCTAAACATGGACAAAGAAGAAATTCTGAGAGGAACCAAAACTAAAAAGGGAAGCTCAAGTTTCCTCTTCCTGTTTTCATTCAGTGCAGATGCTACTCACTTTCTGGGACAAAATCTTTCACCAGTTCAGTAAACAGCGTCCACCATGAAGTTACTGCTGGTCAGACGGCGCTACTGCACACCTGCTGGTCAGACGGCGCTACTGCACATCAACACGCCTTTCACAGTTTTTGTGCTTTTCATCGACGCCAAACTTACAAACTCCACATTACAAGTAACGAGCTCTGAATTCAGACAAACTACCACCATCAGATATGAACACGTGTATGAATATTCTGGGTATTTTGTATGAAACTTTTCTAGCAGCTCAGTTAAACGCAGTCTGAGCATTTCGGTGTTTGTCTCTGTTTCAGGATTTCAGCCATTTCGCGACTTCTTTTCCGTGTTTGATTCTCCGCTGAGCTGAACTGAAAGAGCCGCTCAGTCTCTGCGAAACACAGGAAAACGCGCTCTTCCCTTAAACTACGCAGACATTCCTAAATCTTCCTAAATCTTCCTAAATCTTCCTAAATCCTGCGACATACCGACTTACCGAACGACCCGCCGCGCTGGTGTCTGATCTTCCCCGCCTGTAATGGCGCGAGGGCAAAGTTACTTTCGGTTTCTTCTCTACTGCGTCACATCTTCTCCAGTCTGCGCTGCTCCGAACGAATCGGCTCTTTGAACCGACTCGCCTTGAAGAGCCGTTTGTACTCTCTTGGTTTATTAAAGGATCTCCTGCCTCACTGTTCTGAAGCTGCTTGTTGTGTGAGGCTGTCTCTGACTTTGTTCTTGACGGTCTTCATGTCTTTTTGTCTCTTCATTACTTCAGCAAAATTCACCAATTTCAGAAAAGCACATTGTGTATTAGACCATAGTAGCAGTTTTAATGTGGGGTATGTTCATGAGGCTCTGACACTTCTGTAGGTTTGTCATGACAACTGACACAACCCTACATAAACATTTACTCCATCACCTGCCATACAGGGTACAACCCCAATTCCAGTGAAGTTGGGACGTTGTGTAAAACATAAATAAAAACAGAATACGATGATTTACAAATGCTTTTCATCCTATATTCAATTGAATCCACTACAAAGACGAGATATTTAATGTTCAAAAGGATAAACTTTATTGTTTTTTGCAAATATTCCCTCATTTTGAATTTGATGCCTGCAACACGTTCCAGACAGGGGTATGTTTCCCACTGTGTTACATCACCTTTCCTTTTAACACTCAATAAGCGTTTGGGAACTGAGGACACTGATTGTTGAAGCTTTGTAGGTGGAATTTTTTCCCATTCCTGCTTGATGTCCAGCTTCAGTTGCTCAGCAGTCCGGGGTCTCCGCTGTCGTATTTTGAGCTTCATAATGCGCCACACATTTTCAATGGGAGACGGTCTGGACTGCAGGCAGGCCAGTCTAGTACCCACACTCTTTTACTACGAAGCCACGCTGTTGTAACACGTGCAGAATGTGGCTTGGCATCGTCTTGCTGAAATAAGCAGGACTTCTTTTCCAGTCTTTTGTTGCCCCTGTCCCAACTTCTTTGGAACGTGTTGCAGGCATCAAATTCAAAATGAGTGAATATTTGCAAAAAACAAAGTTTATCCGTTTGAACATTAAATATCTCGTCTTTGTAGTGTATTCAATTGAATATCGGTTGAAAAGGATTTGCAGATCATTGTATTTGGTTTTTATTTTACACAACGTCCCAACTTCATTGGAATTGTACTTAGTTCACTGTTAACCAGCATATTGGTGATATAAACACTCACCTGCCTCCACACATTCGGCTGACGCTCTGATCAACTTACACTTTGATCATTTTAGGTAGGCCAAGGTGGTGTAGGTTGCCCAAGGACTCTTATTGGTGCAGTGTAGGGTGCTGACCCTGGTGGGGATTGAACCCCAGTCTACAGTATCAAAGGCAGAGATGTTACCCATTACACTATCCAACCACTTTTGATTGTACACTGCTTTTTAAGTAATCATTGAGAATTATGGTTGGTGTAATACTCATAGTTGGCAGTTAGTTTATTCACTATGAGATGTAGATCACATTTCTGCAAAATGCATTCTACCCACCCAGACAGAGTGAGGCCAATTATGCTCTGTTGGAGTCCCAGCCACAGACGATTGTAGAATCACCAGTGATCTCCTGATGACAGGGTCAACACTCAAACTGTACTTTAACTAACATTGATCAAATCAGCAAATGTAACATTTACTTGGAGCCTATTGGAACTTTCTACAAAAAACTGCTGTTCATATTCATGTTTCTGTTTTAATCAATGAAACAAAATGCTGATGGTATAGATACAGACAAGTTTTTTAAGCTGGTAAAGTTTAAAGCTGTTTGGTAACTGCTTTTGTCTGGGTTTCCCCAAAAGCATCTTTTCTAAAATGGTAGAGGGACCATCACACTAAACCTTCGAGACGACCTTTAAAAATGTCACCCAATGGAAAAACAATACAAAGTGATCCTTTTCAGTAAAACTCTCACTGCAATATCAGTCAAGACGTTATATTGCATCGTTGGACTGGAGAAAGAATAGAATTATTTGGGGGTCATTACAGCGTTGGTCCTCTCTCCTCCCATCTGCTGTCCTTTCTCCTGTCATCTTGTCCTCTGTCCTTTCATCATGTCCTACATTCTTTCATTGCGCCCTCTTTCATTTTGTCCTCTGTCCTTTCATTTCATCCTTTTCTTTCATTCTTTCCTCTCTCTCTCTCTCTCTCCCTCCTCCTGCCCTCTGTCATTTCATTCTGTCCTCTCTCCTTTATTGTATTCTGTCCTTTTAATGTTTTCTTATGGCTTCTTCAATTCGTCATCTCTCCTTTCATCCTGTCCTTGACTTATCACAATCAGTACAGGGTGCAATTGATCAACAGCAAACTAGAATTCTCCTAAATCCCATTTCAAAACAAAAGCATCTACGTTCATCACAGCATGTATGGCCCCAGCACATAAATGAAGTGGTATGCGTTAGTTAGTTTACTGTGTGGATTACCTGGAGATATGAAAACAACAGGCTAATAAATAATCGGTGCTTCCTTCGATCTAGTTCTCTGATCGAGAGAACATGTTCTATTTCAGTAAAAAGCATTTCTCATCATTACTTTAAGAGTAGCAGCATGAAACATACTTGGCATGTTTACACAGGATGTGTTTCAGGCCTTTTTTTTTTTTTTTTTTAATTGTATATTTATTGGATTTTATAATTAACAGAGGGAAACAACAACAAAACAACAACAAATCAGAAAAAGAGGAGAAAAAGAAGAGAGTAATGTAGAATAAGATAAAATAAAATATAATAAAACAAAAACATATGTTAATCGCCACTATGATATATGCAATTTGACATTATTGCAAAATGTTCAAGAATGAGTGAAAGGGTATGGTAAAAAAGTGTTAGGTAGTAATTACATAGAAATTACAATGCAGGCAGGGGTACAGATGAGGTGCAAGAAGAAAGATCATAAATCCTCCAACACTTTCCAAACTGGTGACCATATTTCAGAGAATTTTTGTTGTCTGTTATGCATTTCAAACGTGAGTTTTTCTAGTGGAAAGACATTCGACAGTTGTGTCAGCCACATCTTGACTGTTGGGACAGTTGGAGTTATCCAGAGCAGTAAAATACATTTCTTTGCTAGGTATGACAGTGAACCCATCAGGTAGGATTGGTTTCCATTTAGCACCCCATTGGGATCATGAGCCAAAAGATACAAACATGGTGACATGTGGAAATGTTTTTCTAACATCTTCTGAATGACCTGATGAACATCTTTCCAGAATACTTGGATTTTAGTGCACTCCCAGAACATGTGCATAAATGTACCTGTATCAGAGTTACACTTAGGACATAGTGGAGATGGGTTTTTACACATCTTATACAGACGTGAAGGTGTTAAATAAGATCTAAAAAAGAATTTGAAATTCTGTTCTTGGATGTTAATGGAAGTGCAACTAGGAAATATTTTCTTATGCATATTATTCCAAGAGTCATCGTCAAATTTAATAGAAAGATCTTTCTCCCAGGCCTGTCTCAATGGATTGTAACATGGCTCAGTGACATCAAAGAATGTAGAATACACATACGATATTTTACACAGACGAGGATTTGGCTTAATAAGAACATTTTCCATGTCATTCAACTCCGTTCGGAGTTTGGTTTCTTTGGAGCTTATGAAGTGACGTACCTGAAGGTATTTATAAAAATCTGATTTGGGGACCTTAAACTGTTCTGTTATCTGCTCAAAAGACATTAGACTTTGTCCGTATATGCAGGATAGATCTCTTATTCCAGATTTGACCCATGTATGTAGTCCTATAGACCTTAGTTGAGAGGGGAAGTCTGGGTTATGGCAAATTGGAGAGTACAGTGAGATATTTTTTGGGATTTTTAGATATTGTCTAACGTCTTTCCAGGCCAAGAGTGTGTTATAAACTGTGTATTTGTCTTTTAAACTGTGACATTTTTCTAAATTGTTTATAAATGGGAGAGATTTTAATTCCAATGGTTTGCAGGACAAAGACTCAATTTCAACCCATTTAGAATCATGTCTATCTAAGAACCAAGATAGCATTTGTACAATTTGTGCTGACCAATAGTATAGTTGGAAGTTTGGTAAAGAGACCCCTCCCTGGTTTTTCGTTTTAGTGAGTATTGAGAACCTGATTCGAGGTTTTTTCTTATTCCAAATATATTCCGTTATTCTGGAGTTTATATTCTTGAAAAAACTAGCAGGTATGTAGCACGGGAGAGTTCGGAAAAAATAATTAAGTCGGGGCAGGACATTCATTTTAATTACATTAATTCGGCCAAAAAAGGAATTTGGGAGAGCGGTCCAGACACGCAAATCCTGCTCAATTTTGTCCCAAAGTGGTGTATAATTGGTAGTAAATAAATTGTTCAAATTGGGTGTAATTACTATGCCGAGGTATTTAAATCCAGTGTCAGAGATATGGAAGGGAGTTATCTGCCGTATATTGTCACTTTGTGAAATATTGATTGGTAGGGCCAGCGATTTATCCAGGTTAATTTTATATCCAGACACTGAGCTGTAGTCAGAGATCAAATCTAAGACTATATTAACAGAAGCGTTTGGATTGGACAAGTACAGAAGGACATCGTCTGCATAGAGGGAGATACGATGGTCTTCTCCACCAATCTTGATGCCTGTGAGGCGTGTACTATTTCTGATTGATTGGGCCAGAGGTTCAATTACCAGACAAAAAAGAAGTGGAGAGAGCGGACAGCCCTGACGACATCCCCTGCTCACTGGGAACACATCTGAATGAAAATTATTAGTATTGACCACTGCGTTTGGATAAGAGTAAAGCGATTTAATCATATTTATAAAAGACGAACCCAAATTAATCTTCTTTAGTACCGCAAATAAGAAATCCCAGTGAACCCTGTCAAAAGCTTTTTCTGCGTCGAGAGAAACAATAAAAGCTGGATCTGGATTTCTGCTAAGGTGATCTACAATGTTTAGAGCACGGCGTACATTATCTGAACCATGTCTTGACCTCACAAATCCTGTTTGATCTGGATGTATCAAGCGTGGCAGCAGGGCATCCAGTCTGCGTGCAAGGACCTTGGCAACAATTTTAAAGTCCACATTCAATAAACTGATTGGTCGATAAGACGAACAGTCCGATGGATTTTTATCTTTTTTTAAAATAAGAGAGATGGAGGCAGTCTTCCATGAATTTGGTATGACATTGTGTTCGTATATATGATGGAGGGCGGGCATGAGTATAGGTTTTAGTTCGGGCCAGAACTTCCTGTAGTACTCTACGGGATACCCGTCCAATCCTGGGGCCCTCCCGGTGGGCATTGATTGAATTGCATCCCAGACTTCTCTCTCTGTGAATGGGGCACTAAGGGTTGCTTTTTCAGATTCTGTAGCCGATTGTAAGGAGATCTTGTCTAAATAATTTTCACTATTCACATTGTTTGGAGGTGGACACGAGTAGAGATTTTTATAAAAATTTGTGAATGCTTCATTAATTAAATGTGGGTCGTATGTAATGCTCCCGTTATTTGTCCTAATTGCTTTAATGGATTTCATGGTCTGTTCTGCTTTTAGTTGGGAAGCCAATAGTTTACTTGATCTGTTGCCATATTCGTAAAATTTCTGTTTGGTTAGGAAGAGAAGTTTCTTTATATAATCTGTGTAATTGAGATTGAACTGTGTCCTGATTTTGGTTAACTGATTCCAATTCTCTGTGGTGGGTGTGTGTTTATGTTGACGCTCCAAGTGTAGTAGTTTAGCCTCCAGGGCGCGTTGCTTTGCTTCACGCGATTTTTTAATAAAAGAGCTCTGGCAAATTATTTGCCCACGAATTGTTGCTTTGGCTGCATCCCAAATAGTGCCCGGGGATACTGGGGAGTGTTGATTATCTAACCAATAATTCTTCAGTGAGTCCCGAATTGATTCACAAAAAGCATCATTGTTCAACAAAGACAAATTTAACTTCCAGTTTTTTGTTTTTGGTGAGGATACATAAAAGTTGCAGTTTAAATAGACTGGACTATGATCAGAGAGCAGTATGGGTCCAATCTCACATGCTGTTACTGTGTGGATATGAGTGGTATGCATAAAAATATAATCTAACCTGGAGTATAATTGATGAGGATTGGAATAAAAAGTATAATCTTTCGTCAGAGGGTGGCGCTCTCTCCACACATCAATCAGCCCAGTGTCTTCACAGAGTTTTTTAAGTATTTGGGGGGATTTTGGATTCGTCAATGGTGAAGGTGATGATCTGTCCAGTGCATCATTAAGAACGCAGTTAAAATCACCAGCCAAAAGACCAAATTCTGTACAGTGTTGGTTAAATAGTAAAATGATATGGGACATAAACTGAGGACGATCTTCATTTGGAGCATACACATTCATTATGGTAATAGTTTTTCCCAGAATTGAACCGATAATTAAGATGAAACGGCCTTCAGGGTCTCTTATTTCAGAATCGAGAATAAACGGAATATTTTTGTTGATGAGGATAGCCACGCCCCTTTTGTTAGATGTAAAGGAGGAGAAGTAAACTTGTCCTACCCAATCACGTTTAAGTTTGGCATGTTCTTTGTCTGTAAGATGAGTTTCTTGAAGTAATCCTATTGAGACTTTATCTTTCTTTAACAATGTTAAAATTTTCTTCCTTTTGATAACATTACCAATACCCTTAACATTAAATGTTACCATCCTTAAGGCATCATTCATGATGAGTATAAATTAAAAGCAGAATGAAAATAATGATGCATGACAAAAACAATTTGTGTGGCGATAAACTGAACATTTTTACAAAGAAGGAAAAAAAGGATAAAATAACGTAACAAAAACCCAGGCCCACCCCCCCAGCTCCGTCCCCAATTGACGGAGCAGAAAGAAACAAATCTAGTTGGTCACCCAAATTGAACATGTCCCGAAAAAAACAAGTCAGTCCACAAGGACTAGCTACAGCTCCTAATATAAGATGTGTCAGTGGTGAACCCCACAATGAGAACTAAGATAGGGTTATAATACAAAAACACTGCACACATTATTATTATTATTACTGAGTTATAACCCTATAACACGATTATGTGAGTGGGAATTCACAGTTAGTGTTTAGTGTTTAGTCTCTCCGGAAGAGGAAAAAAGTTAAGATCCACATGAAGTCAGTGCGGACTCACTCAGAACCAAGGGAATCCAAAAAATCCGTGGCAGATTTTGGGTCCTCGAACAGCCGAACCTGGCCCTCGTGAACGCAGCGGAGTTTAGCGGGGTATGCGAAGCCTCGGAACATGTTGCGCTGAATCATACGTTTGAGCACCGCATCGAAGGCGCGGCGTCTCCGGAGCACATCCGCTGATAAATCCGCATAAAAACGGAGCCGCGATCCTTTATACGACACATCCCGCTTTTTAATAGCCGCCTTCAGAACAGCCTCTCTGTCTGTGTACCGTAAGAAACGGATAAGGACGCTCCGCGGCCGTGAGCCCGGCGCTGGTACGGGAGCGAGAGAGCGGTGGGCCCGCTCGATGTCGATCGCGTGAAAGTCCTGCGGGAGACCGACCCAAGAGGGAAGCATATCCTGCAGAAACTGGACCAACGGTACAGAACCTGCTGCATTCTCGCATAATCCAATTAGTTTCAGATTCTTGCGGCGACCTCTATTTTCCAAATCGTCCACTTTTGTCTGTAACTGGGCCACGGCCGTGGTCAGCGATGTTACGGTCATGGACATGTTCTCCCCCGTGTCCTCACACGCGGAGATTCTGTGCTCGGCCTCGTCGAGTCTGTTCTCAGTAGATTGAATCCGCTGAGTAAGAGTACTGATGTTACTTTCCATGGTCGAAATAGATGAAACAATTGTATTTAATCGTCCATCCATGATGTCTAACCGCGAGCCGATGGTTTTAATCTCTTCTAAGATCCGGGCCGCGCTAGCTTCCATATTAGCTTGCGTAGCTAGTTCGTCTGCGGCTTGAGGATCTTTTTTCTTTTGTCTTTGAGGACGAGACGAAGAGAAAATGGAAAAGTCTTTCTCACTCCTATCTTTTGACATGATCAGGCGTCAGTTTTTAAGAAATATGTGATCTCTTCCGGAGAAAAACACTAGTTTAAAGACTTATAGGAGCAGAGCCAAGTTTCAAGCAGCCATCTCCTAGCTGGTCACGTGACACCCCCCGTTTCAGGCCTTTTACTTCATATACTCCAGAAATGAAAGTGAAGCTGGCTGAAAACAGGTGCACTGAGATCCTGCTCCTGTGGTCCATACAGGTTTTCTCTCTTTTAAAGAGGCACACCTCATGCAAACCATTGTAGAGAATCAATGGTTGGATAGGGTAGTGGTTAACACCTCTGCCTTCTATGCTGGAGACTGGGATTCAATGCCCCGCCTGGGTATCCACCCTACACTGTACCAATAATAGTCCTTGGGCAAGACTCCTAACACCACCTGTGTAAAATGACCAAATTGTAAGTTGTTCTAAATAAGAGCGTCAGCCAAATACCATAAATGTAGAGAATGTTAAGCCTGACAATCTTGAGCAAGTCGGAGTTAAAAATGAGTTAATCAATTATGCCCTGAACTAGAGCTGCATGATAAATACATTTTTAATCACAATACAAGTTTCTACATAAGCACCTCATTAAGGGCTGTGATGACAGAACAGTCACACTTTTTTTTCCTTATAAAAAGAATAGTTGATACATCATTCAGGGCAGTCGAATCCCGCGGTTGAATCTGCCTTCCACTACATCCGCAAGTCCACTACATTTAAAAAAGGACTTCTTTTTGACTGAAACTCTGGTCCATTCATGAGTCTGCAAGGTAGCACAACTAATGCACTGTCTGCACGTTAACTGTTGAATTGTTCCATTTATCTGGCCACAATGCAATAGCTTAAAACTACTGTGAATATATGCTTTTCAAAACGCTGTAGCATTTTCATAGTACATTATTTACTTTGTAAATTAGGGAAAGGTTTCCCACTAGCTGTGTTTTGAGGAAAAAGTAAGATTAGTAGCAGCTACGACTTCATCACTCTAAAACAAGCACCACTCCTCCGACATACGTGCAAGCAATTACAGCCTCTGTGTGTTTTAGGTGTCTGTACATGTTTTATACAAACCTATTTTTCATTTCTTTAAGCAGCGTAAGTTGGAAAACTGATTGGCTTTCTAGTTCTTTGAACATATATTTATTATTCAAAAATGTGAAACATGTAACATCCAGAGTTGCACTGTGTGTGAACCAGCTGCTATTTGTCTACATATGCACCATTTATAAAAAAAAAAAAAAAGAAAAAAAGGGAAGGTTTCACAAGTTAAGATTTCTACGTTTGCATCCCAGTGAGGAAAACAACACTGAATTAGTGTTTATCAGTCCTTTTCCCTACTAGCTGAGGCTCTTTCCAACACAGTCTTATCAGACATTTCCTCATTTTTGGCTTCCGTGTGTGGACAGTTTTTGCTGGGCTTCAAACGGAGAATCTCCTGTTGTTGGGGTGAATAATTAGATAGTTGCTACTTTTCAAAGTTAAAACAACAAATAGTATAACAATCTGCAGTGTGTTAAACATTCATGGACACAGAAAGGTGTTTGGAGCAATGGACTCAGCCAAACACCCCGACAGGAGATCGTTTGAACCTCAGTGATGCCATAGCCATCCATAGGTAAGTACCCAAGAGAAGAAAATATCTAATGGGATTGTATGATGAAAGGAGTCCCAGTTAGTGGAGACACTAAAAAAAAATAGATAAAAACAAATTCTATATTATGTAGATAACTCAGAAGAAAATGAGTGAACTTGATTATCCTAAAGTCAAATGAACAACATTTAAAATCCAATATGTCTCAGTATGTGAAAACATTCAAGTACAGGCTAAAAATATAAACAAAAACGCAGACTTACATTGCTCTGCATTAAGCTTTAGCTATAGCTGCTTTCCTCCCATCTCCACAAATAAACTTTCCTCAAAAGTAGATCAGTTCCTTGTAAAATGTCTCTCAATGTTCAACGTTTTACGAGGCTGAAGTCACTCCTCATTCTCCAGGTTCTTGTTAGAATTTTCCCGTTCCACCTTAAATTCTGCCTGAGGCACTGACTGTAAATGCGGCACAATTTAAGGTGAAACAGGAAAATTTGAAAGAGAAGCCGACATCGTTGCAACTTTAGTATTTGGCACTGGTTCTTATTTCACACTAACAGTGCAATTTAGATGAGCGGCAGCGTCTCGTGTGCTCCAGACAAGAGCAGTGAATGAGAGCTTTCCAGTTCACTTGCCTCATCAATTCCCTTTGTTTTATTAATATAATATATTGGAAGTAAATTGATTACAGATCATTACAAATACTGAAAAATAGTTTTCACACAATGGAAAAAAAATCCTGTGCAGAAGAAAGATGCAGCAAGATGCATCTATAATTGTTTTATGGTGACTCCAAATCTGTGGCCTCTTAATCCCCATAGTATCAACCCAGCTGCTGTGTCCTCTAGAAATGACATAAATCTAACAGGTTACCCTGTATGAAGTTCTCAAGAGTGGATGTATGAGGTATAATCTAAGCTTAAACAAACAAGGTCTGAGAGGTCAAGTTAGTTTGATGGCCCGATATCACAAACCACAAATTTGCCTCAAAGGGCATGACAACATACAAGACACCAGTCTCCATCCTTAATTCTCAGGAGGAGGAGCAGAGGGAACAACAGACCACTTCTGCTACAGATTTCAATGTTCCAAACAAAGCAAAACATTTAGGTTATAAATCTAAGATTTTTTACATTTGTAAAATGTCCCAATGTATATTCATGAGCACAACACTAACAAGCATCAAACTGTCTGAAAGAAGAATCATCACAGCTGCTTCAGAACTAGACTGTGAATTAAAGCAGCAGGTATGGTCACTTGAGAAATGTCTGAACACAAATATAGGGACATGTCCACCAAGAATTAAGATAAAGAAAATATGCAGACATACTAGACAGACAGAGTTTAAATGACCTTATCCCGTGCTGCGCCATCCTCCGGCGAATTGTTCTCCCGACACTCCGAACAACTGCGCTACATCTCCTGCGGTGTAGTCCAAAAGGAGATGGTCCTCGATTACATTCGCAGGTAAAATGTAGGACGGACGTCCAACGTTCGTCTCCTCCGTCTCTGAGAGAAGGTAAAGTTGGCGGGCGACTTCTTGGAGACTGTCTAACACACTTCCGTCAAAGTCCACATCAGTATCAAGAATAATCTGAGCTAAAACGTCCACAACTCTTTCTAAACGAAAGAGGAGGTAGTCATTTGGCGCGTGGTTCTCACAGTCATTCGCCAATGATCTTAAATCATTTGCAATTGTTCGTAAAGACATCAGTAACAGTTTAAAAAGCGCGGGATCAGTTTTCAAATGTCCGCGTCTCTCGCCGGACGCCCGTACAGTGTTTTAATGAGAGTTTAACCTCTCGGCCGTTAATAGCCTTTTAGCTAACTCTAGCTGCAGTACTTTAACTGGACAAAACTGACCAGTTAACTCTAGTTAACAAAACCAGGTTCCACACTCAGTTCAGTTCATCTCAACATTAACAGACTTTCACTAAATAAAACACCAGTTTAATAAAATTAAACTTTACCTCAGAGAAAATGTGGAGCTTCTTTCTTTCCTCTGCCGTTCCCGCGCTTTCTTAGCTCCGTTGCTATGGTGATGAATCATACGAGGCTTGAGTAGTGATGGGAGTCGATTAAAAAAGAATCGATTCATCGAGTCCAGCGCGTCAAGGAGCAGGAATCGACTCTCGGCCAGTGAGTCAGTGAGTCGAGACTCTCCGACTCTCAGAGGAATAAAGCGCTAAAATGTTAAACTATTTGAAGAGTTTTCACTTTTCAGCTGCGTCCGGATTTAAAACACAGCGCGGTCACTCAGCAGAGCAGAGCTGAGCGAAGTGGCCAGTCAGAGGAGAATCGAGCGCCGGTCAGGAGTTTTAGACCAATCAGATCCCGGCGGGAGAGTTGAAGTGGCCGCGCTCTGCAGCGCGCGCTCTCTCCGGCGCTCGCGGGCTCTGTTTAAACCGAGCGACCGTTACGAGCTGCTCACAGTAACTCGCTCACAGCATCAACAGCAGCGGGTTTATCGGCTTTATTCTCCGGTAAAACCTCCTCCAAACGGCCGCTACAGGCTTTATGGAGCCGCTCGGGACCCGGAGACCTTTTTCAGCTCCACACACACAAAAACGAGGATTTTTCAGCAGCGCCGGGTCAAGTGGAGCTCCAGCCGGGATTACCGGACTTCAGGGGGCAGAATTCGCTTTAAAAGGTGGGCAGTGATGAAATGAAACCCCCCCTGACAGGAATTAGACCCTCTCTCTGCTTCTCTGGGGGTCCTGTCTCTAACGCTCGGGAAGGTTAGCGGAAGGAGCTAATCTAGCTACACAGTAAAATCTGTAGTGTGAGATTGTGTTAATTTTCCAGTGTAAATGATTTTGTGTTGGTGGGTGTTGATGTTGGTGTTTTCTGAACATCAGCAGTGTTGAAGCAGCTCTGGGGCGGTTCTCTATAAACGAGTCCTTACACTTTCCACTGAGTTATTCCTGCATCCGGTTTTATGGCGCCCATTTTTCTGGAGGCAGGTGGAAGACAGAGCGTCTGTATCGTTAATCTACCTGTTCAAAAGGTAAGAACCCGATATATTTACTTATAGATAAAGTTATATAGAGTTATATAGTTGGTAGATGCTAGCTCTACTTGTTTAGCTTTGAATGCTAGCGTTAGCTAGGTAACTAGCCAATGCTAGCTAGCTAGCCTAGAGCTACCGAACATGATGGATGAGGCGGTCTGTGACGTCTTTCCCTCTTTTTGTCGTCTGCTGATAATTCTCACAATATGTAATATTCCAGCTTTAAATTCAGAAAGTGGGGATTTTATGACTAAATGTGGCTGAACAAGCGCGTCCGGCGTTATTAGCCAGTTTATGGCGGCACATTCATGTGGAAACTCGGTGAAAGATATAAACCTGCACGGTTTAAGATTTCGCGCACGGAAATGTTTCACTAGTGATCGTAAGTGTGAAACTCAGGAGCACAGAAAGAGGAAGCGCACGCGCTCAAACTGTCTTTTTTTTCCTAGCGCGCGAAGTGCAATACCCTTGAGCTTAAATGTTTAAAGCATTTTACCCCTTCTGTTTATTTAGGTTATTAACTTACAATAGTAATTCAGACTGTTGCATAACAATGAGAATACTGCTACTAGTCATACTAATAATGTGGAATAGTGCAGCTGTAGTTGAGTATTTGATTCAGAGTGACACAGAACAAGAAGGATATGGGTAACAGTAGTGTTAATAAAATGCAGCCTAATATGATATAGATTTGATTATTTTGATCAGTTTTAACTAATGGTAACTAGACTACCTTGTGTCTGTGAGATAATGGTACATTACAAGTCGAAGTAAGTGAAGGCTGGACACTCCGTTTGGTGATTTTTCCTCAAATCTGAATATAAAGCGAACACAGATGGAGTCTAATACCTGACGTTAGTATATATCTTCTCCTTTAAAGGGGATTGAGAGAGACTGGAGTTGACGTTTTATGTTAAAGCTGTTTAAAGACACAGTGAGCTGCAACTTCCCATTCACTTCTATTCAAACTGAGCTGAGTGTTTTCCCCACGGCGTGGCCACAGCCTAAATGCACTCTGTCGCTATACTTGGACTTTAAGTGATTACTTTAAATGTTTGAAAAAAATACATAGAGAATTACAATGATCTTATAATGGCATGTCAAAGTATCCCTGGACAACTGAAATGGTAGTGTGCTATGATCAGATCACAAAACAATCAATGAGAATGCTCTTAGTGCCATTCAGAATGAATTGGGTTAATGGGTTTTTACTAGTGATGTCAATCACAGCAGATGTCTGTGATTAATTGCAATTAATCACACTTTTATTTCTCCTTAAAACTAAGCTTTTAATATTGGGCATTTAAATGTAATGAGTGGTATCAAAGTTAGAATTATTTATATATATATATATATAATTTTATTTATTTTTAATGCTGGTATTTATAATATTGTAGTGTGGTTTAGGACTAGCAGACTAGATCCTTTTTTTACTGTATTGAGTTACAGTTAACTCAACATTAATGTGCTCAGGTACTGAGTTTTTTTTTTCAGCTTAAATAAAAGTAATCTACCTTCTGAACTTGACAGTAAGCAATGCTATGTTTATATTGCTAAATAAAAACACTAATGCGTCAGCAAGCTCTGTAAAGTTTGTCAGATTTTAATCTGTGATAAAAAAACACGTTAAAATATCAAGATTACCTGCTTGAGTAACTGCTTTAACTTTCATAGCCCTAGTTTTTACACAAGAAATGAAAAAATTACAAACCTGCTACTGTTCCAGTTTCGTTTTCAAAGAAGATCAATGAATGATGGATTTAGCTTTTTTTTTATTAACAGGAGCATTTCTATGATGGCGAAAAGGGCACAGGATATTTAGCATGAAGACGATGTCCAGGAATAAATCTCAACGACCAGTTAAGGCAACCACAGTGCCACAAGCACAAGGACCAAATCGCAGAAGATCAGTAGCATCAGTGCCTGAGCAGCTTGATGGAGATGCCTGCCAGGAAGCTATATCATTTCTTGTTCATTGTCATGATGAACCAAGTGTGTTTAAGAAGATGAAGATGACCTTTGAACATCGCCAGAACCTAGTGCATGACTCACAGAGAACCACAGATGTCCTAAAAACATTCCCACGTTTTTTAGATGTCAAAGGACTAGTGAGTTGTGCATTGGTTTTTAAAGTCCAGTCTTTGATTTGGTTTGGCTGTTTACAGTGCATTGACCACTGATACATTTGTATGTGTATTTGATCAACAGCTGAGTCAAGACTTTGTGCTGCTGTTTGGTGAGGAAACATCCTCCAGGTTGCTTGAGAAGTGGGACACGACCTTCAAGCCGAAGGTTATCGAAGAGTCCAAACACCTGACTAAGTCAACCGAGCTGCACAGACTTCTAAACGCTGCTGAGAAACATGCAGAGGATGATGACACCAGTAAGTAAGATAGTCTTGGTATCTAGTCAGTTGGCTAGTGTTATGTCTTTTGCGTATTACAAATGCATATTAATGATGGCGAGTTATTGTTTGTGTCTCCAACCCCCCACCCACTGCTTATTAGACTGGGACAGTGACATGGCTTCTTTGCTGCTTCTTCTCCATCTCTTGCCACTGACAACAGGACTAAAGAGAATCAAAATTAGTGCCAGTGATGCAGTGGAAAAATATACAAGGTATTTATGTCTCATCTGCTAAAATCTCATTGGGCCAAATCTTATCTAGCAGTTGAAAACTTACTGTCGGTTCCTCCCACTGTTCTCCTTGACAGTTAAGATTCTTACAAGTGTTTTACTGAGCAGGTCGACTGTGTTTTATTAAAGGAGAACTTCAGTGTGAAATGGACTTCGGGTGTGGTGAAACATAATTACGAGTACTAACCTTTGTTGAATAGCACACCTCATTTTTTGAATAGCACACCACATTTAGAATGGGAGCTATAGGGCATATTTTTGCCCCTGCAGAGAAATCGTTTTTTTCCACCTCTAACAAGCTCAAAGTATCTCCACACTTCTTTGGTAGAATTAGTAGAAAAATATGCCCTGTAGCGCCCATTCTAAAGCCTGTTTGTAGAAACTGATTTCGGAATGTGGGGGGCCAACAGAGGTGTGCTATTCAACAAAGGTTGGTACTCTTAATTATGTTTCACTACACCCCAAATCCATTTCACACCGGAGTTCTCCTTTAAGCAGCAAACCCAGAGTATGGGTAATTAGCTGAACTAACATTAAGGTGTTCATGTTCTGTTTTTTAGTCATGCTGCAGCATTGATGAACATCTGCGAGGAACAGAGGGTAAACAACCTTACATCCTTGCTGTTGGCCGGGCTCAGAAGAGAATCCACACATTCTACATCGTTGTGGACAAGCAGCTAATCCCTTGCCAAGCCACCAGATCCTTGGGTGCCTTTGATGAGCTGTTCAAGTCTCACTACGTGTTCAGTTTTTCTCATGATGAGTCCCTGGTCCATTTCTACACATTTGTGCAGATAACAGTCTACAGCATTGACATTACAACAGATGAGTCTCCAAGAGTTCGTGAGTTTCGGGCAAAGCTTTTCAACTAGGTTAAATGTTTAAATGTTTCATTTGTCAGGCTGTACATGTGGCCTGCCAGTCCTTAATAACTCATTTAAGAATTGTTCACAGTTTTTATCCCAGCACCAAGTTTAAGTTGGTTTGTGCACAGGATTGTTGTAGGCCTCAGTTTTCAACGTATTAAGGCTTCAAGAAACATTTAAGTAGCGTTCATGAGCGGGATTTTGGCCAAAGTGGTGATGATACAAACTCTGAGTCCTTTCAAGCTAATTTTCCCAAACTCCAAGATGCCACAGAAGTTGGTCAAATGAGGGTAACACCGAACCTAGAGGCTGCATGTTTTCAGGACAATGGATTGAGTATTCACAAAGAAAAAACAAAACATGCGTGTGCTTTAATTATTGCTAAACTCCAAGGAAGTGGTGTGGCAAACAGTGTTGTTTCAACAATTGTTAGTGATTTGGAAGAACTTGCTACTGGACTGCACTCCCAAATGAGGCATGACATACTATCTGCTGTACCTAAAGATGATCCTGTAAGATCTACATTAAGAGTCTTGATCATTTTGAAAACTAATACTGAAACTAAAAGAATGAGATATTTTAGTTAGAAATGGGGCATAGTAGAGCCAGTAGAAATAGATTTAGAAACAAGGCGAAATAAATGTACAGGTACTTACCAACAAGTCCCTGTAAAAGACACTTTTGTGTACATTCCAATTTTGGAAACAATAAAATTTATGTGCCGCAATTCTGAGATTTGTAAGCTGCTCGGGGAACCCTGTGTACCAAAAACTGACCGATATGAAGACTTTTGCGATGGGAGTTATTTCAAGACACATCCATTGTTCTCTAAACAGAGATCTTTACAAATTCAGTTATACTATGACGTTATACTTTGAACCTGCTAACCCACTGGGTTCAAAGCGTGGTGTGCACAAAGTAGGTGCTCCTCAGAAATCTGCCACCAAAGTTTAACTCTGCTGTGATGAACATTCATTTGGATTCATGCTGATGATGTGAAAAAATATGGCTTTGATCCTATTCTACATCCCCTGATTACTGACATCAAACCACTGGAGAGTGATGGCCTTGATTTACCTTTTTCCACTGAAAAAGTCCATGGAACTATAAGTCAGATAACTGGGGATAATTTGGGGATGCACTCTATCCTGGGTTTTACAGAATCTTTTAGTGGACGTTATTTCTGTCGTTTGTGTTTGATTGAAAAAGAGGATGTGCAAAATGTTGACAGTGGGGATGACCCCAAGATAATCCTGCGTGGAAAAGAACTTTTTGAACGGCATTGCCAGGAGTTGCAATCAGACCCACAGAAGTTATCTGTGTTTGGTTTAAAGCAGAATTCAACACTTAACAGCCTACAGTTCTTTCATGTTTGCCACAATTTTTCTTTGGACATTATGCATGACATTCTTGAAGGGGTGGCTCAGTATGAGATAAAGTTACTGTTAGAGTATCTCTCAAAAAATGTTTTGTCAAAAGCTGCTCTGTGTTCTAGAATTTATACCTTTGACTATGGGTACTTGGAGCTAAAAATCGTCCTACAAGGATCAACTTGGACAGTAGTGGGAATAATATATACTGCTCATAAAAATAAAGGGAACACTTAAACAACACAATATAACTCCAAGTAAATCAAACTTCTGTGAAATGAAACTGTCCACTTAGGAAGAAACACTGACGGTCAATTTCACAGCTGTTGTGCAAATGGAACAGACAACAGGTGGAGATTATTTGCAATTAGCAAGACACACTCAATAAAGGAGTGGTTCTGCAGGTGGGACCACAGACCACGTCTCAGTACCTTTCTGCTTTCTGGCTGATGTTTTGGTCACTTTTGAATGTTGGTGGTGCTTTCACACTTGTGGTAGCAGGAGACGGACTCTACAACCCACACAAGTGGCTCAGGTAGTGCAGCTCATCCAGGACGGCACATCAATGCGAGCTGTGGCAAGAAGGTTTGCTGTGTTTGTCAGCGTAGTGTCCAGCGGCTGGAGGTGCTACCAGGAGACAGGCCAGTACACCAGGAGACGTGGAGGAGGCTGTAGGGCAACAACCCAGCAGTAGGACCGCTACCTCCACCTTTTTGCAAGGAGGAACAGGAGGAGCACTGCCAGAGCCCTGCAGAATGACCTCCAGCGGGCCACAAATGTGCATGTGTCTGCACAAACGGTTAGAAACCGACTCCATGAGGATGGTATGAGGGCCCGACGTCCACAGATGGGGGTTGTGCTCACAGCCCAACACCGTGCAGGACGCTTGGCATTTGCCAGAGAACACCAGGATTGGCAAATTCGCCACTGGCGCCCTGTGATCTTCACAGATGAAAGTAGGTTCACACTGAGCACATGTGACAGACGTGACAGAGTCTGGAGACGCCGTGGAGAGCGATCTGCTGCCTGCAACATCCTTCAGCATGACCGGTCTGGCAGTGGGTCAGTAATGGTGTGGGGTGGCATTTCTTTGGAGGGCCGCGCAGCCCTCCATGTGCTCGCCAGAGGTAGCCTGACTGCCATTAGGTACCGAGATGAGATCCTCAGACTCCTTGTGAGACCATATGCTGATGCGGTTGGCCCTGGGTTCCTCCTAATGCAGGACAATGCTAGACCTCATGTGGCTGGAGTGTGTCAGCAGTTCCTGCAAGATGAAGGCATTGAAGCTATGGACTGGCCCGCCCGTTCCCCAGACCTGAATCCGACTGAGCACATCTGGGACATCATGTCTCGCTCCATCCACCAACGCCACGTTGCACCACAGACTGTCCAGGAGTTGGCTGGATGCTTTAGTCCAGGTCTGGGAGGAGATCCCTCAGGAGACTATCCACCACCTCATCAGGAGCTGCCCAGGCGCTGTAGGGAGGTCATACAGGCACGTGGAGGCCACACACAATACTGAGCCTCATTTTGATTTGTTTTAAGGACATTACATCAAAGTTGGATCAGCCTGTCGTGTGTTTTTCCACTTTAATTTTGTGTGTGACTCCAAATCCAGGAGTCCACTGGTTAATAAATTTGATTTCCATTGATGATTTGTGTGATTTTCTTGTCAGCACATTCAACTTTGTACAGAACAAAGTATTCAATGAGAATATTTCATTCATTCAGATCTAGGATGAGTTATTTGAGTGTTCCCTTTATTTTTTTGAGCAGTGTATAATAATAAAGTGGCTCTACAATCAGAACCTCCCCAAGCAGAGACTCGGACACTCTCCATCATAAACACACTATGGGCTCACACCTCACTCTATCATTGTGCACTCTATCACGAACTCACCACACAAAGCTGTATCTTATCTACCTCTAATTAATGTGCAGTATCTGCTGCTGACAGATTGGTACAAGTTAAATACATACGCAAGTCTGTGCAATATTTATAATCATTACTGCACAATATCTACAGTTTCTGCATGATATCCAGTCATTACTTGCTCAGAAATGTGCAATATTCATACAACTGCATTTGTAAACTGTAAATTTGTATAGTTTCTTAATTCTATTTTTATTCTGCTAACAGATACCTTGTTTATTTATTTAATTCTATAGTATATCTTATATTTAGTATTTTATATGATGCACATCCTTGTCTACTTACTGCTCTTTATCTGCTGTAATAATGTAAACGTCCCCCAGTGGGATAATAAAAGTCTATCCTATCCTATATAGGACTCAATTCTATTCAGACTCTTTGTCTTGTAAGAAACATTCCTTTGCTTTTTGATGACATTGTGCTGGAAGGAAACCAAAACTGGACACTGCTACTGCTTTTACTGCAGATAATCAACATCATATTTTCTCCATCACTTAGCGAAGGCATGACTGTATATTTGAAGTATTTAATAATGGAACATCATGTCACGATTGGCCCCTCCCAGTCCTGTCCATGTGTTCGTGTTTTGGTTTTGTAACTCCACCCCTGATTGTTTTCACCTGTCTCTCGGTGCCCCGAATATTTAAGCCCTGTGTTTGCCCTTTGTTTTCGCTGGTCGTTGTGTGCTCGTCATGTTGGTGTTGTTTGCCGTATCCAGCTGTTTGTCATGTCGAAAACTCAAATCTGTTCGTGTTGGCTATATGACCCTGGACCGTTACGACCCTGATATTGGATTTGCCCTCAATAAAAGTCGCTTACCTCCGCACATGTGTCCGCTACCTCGCTCCCCATTACACATCATGACTTGTTCAAACAGTTGTATGCAGAAAGAAACCTGATCCTGAAACATCACTTTATGATCCACTACCCAGCTTGTATAAGAAAAATAGGGCCCCCAATACACATTTGGAGCATGAGATTTGAAGCAAAACACAGGGTTTTCAAAAAACCTCTTAAAAACCACAAAACGCTTATTCTACTAACTGGGTCAAAATCAGTGGGACAGAGTACAAGGTTGGACTGATCATTTGCAGTGAGACTGCAAACGAAATGCGGGTGTTTTGCAGAATACAGAAGTCTGTGTCTACTTCCTAGTGGACAACCTGGTGGTTGAGCATTTCAGTGAGCATTTTCATGCCTGTAAAGTATTTGAAAGTGATGAGAAAGATGTGATCAAAGCAGACAGTCTTGTATATTATAAGCCCTTCGATTTACAAAGTGCCTGTGGTGAAGATGAAAGCCTATATATTGTACCCATGTTTTCTTTGTAACTGTGCTCATGTTTCAGTTGTTCCCAATCTACATGGTCCTTGGGAGGTTTTTCTTTTGAATAAAGAGTTCAATTTTTTTTTTTCTTTTCACTATTGAGCTTTGTAAATCAACAAATTATAATCTTATGTAAACAGCTGGTAAAGAGATTTGTTGCACGCTAGTGTTAGTACTGATGTTCTGTAGTCTTGCAGATGAGATTTCAGAATTTCGTGAAAACATTCAAGATGGGACTGCACAACTTTTAATATAGTGGTAAATTCACATGTTGTAAAACTACAATAACACAAAGGTAATAACTTAGTTTAGTGTCAGAAATACACATTTGAGTGTCATAAAACACTGTGTCAGAAATCAACACTATAAAAGGGGTGAAATTTTAACACTATTCAAAGTGTAACTTTAACTCGGAACCGGTGAGAACTACATAAACACCGCAATAGTGTTAATTTTAACACTATGGGAGTTAAATTAACACTGGCGATTTTGCTGTGCAGACTCCAGGACTTTTCACTCCGTCCAAACCCAGTCATCACTGCCTCCTTTCCTCCCGATTGATTTGTATGTTACTGTTATATGAACCATCCCGCTCCACTGCACACAAGGCCCTCTCAGCTGATTTGAATGGTTTACGGTGTTTGTCTGAATCTGCTCTGCTTTATCTGAGCCGTGTCAGGCTGTGTAGTACATAATTGTACCTTTGTAGACATCAACACACACCTTATTTAAAAAAAATACCTCCTTGAAAATTGTACAGAATTTGAAATGCTTACACTCGGCAGATTTGGTTTATTTAAAACAGACCATGGAGTGACTTGCTCTGTGAGAACACTGCTAATCAAACTCAAACTAATTAACCTGTCAGGAGGTCTCAGTCAGCTGCCAAATGAACTCTGGTTCTGTCTGTTTCAAATAAGAACGCAGGACGTATCTTAGATGTCTACACAGGTGAAGCACAAGCTGAAACATTCTTCCCTCTCTGCAGACCTTCTTTGGTAACTGTAACAAACTTACTTCTGATGCTGTTTTGACATATGAATGCATTTTATCATCTTGTCATGTGCTCTGAATTATAAAACAGATCTTGATTTGCACGTTCAGTTCCATTGTTAAATACTCCATATGCACATATGACCACATCAATCAATTACATTACATATTAATGCACCAAGTTTCTCAACTTTACTAAAGCAGTAAGTTACTCAGTGCTCACAGGACAGACCCTTAAACCCACAAGGTCAATTAGGCTAGTGTACACCATGGTTCTGAAAGTTCCAGTAACCCCTTAAAATCCCAGGTTTATTACAAAGGCTTAATAATCAGTAAGGACAGGGACTGCAGTGCAGACTGGCTGAGCTGTTCTTAGGCTGTAGACGCATGTAATAAAATGATTTGTGATTTAAGGGAATGTGCGGATCGTGGGCACATTAAAAGAGCATTCAAAGAAAACTTGGTGAATGACATTTATTCTGAGGATGTGAGTGAATTACATACTGTTGTCATCATATCTTCATCAGTTTAGCATTAATTTTGAGATTATTTAAGATCATATGTATGACGTTAATACATACATTAACACACATTAATACACACATTAAACCTTTACAATGCAAATATAAGGGTCCAGCCTGCACCACGTGCTGCCAGCAGAGGGCGACGGCGGCGAGAAGCCACTGACTAATCCCAGCAGCGCCCACTCATATTTTAGCCTAGTTTTATTCTTCTTATTTTGTAATAGCATCTCTTTCAGATTTAACAACAAAAATGTTATATAGCTTTATGCTTGACAGCGGAAAACCTGAAACACTGCGGGTATCAAACTGGCACGCTTCTCATGCTGGGCTTGAAAGCTTGTCAGACATAGTAAATATAAACTAGGGCGATGGAGTTTAACAGACATAAAGAGGTTTACTTCTTGGATAGACTTGATCTTTTTCATATTTAATCTAAATAATAACAGCTCTTTTTCCAGCCCAGGGCCCTGAGGTCATCAAATGATACCACAAGGTGCTGAAGACTTTTAGCAAGGTGCGCACTATGACCGAAGCATTCAGCCATCATAATGTTTTTTTAAAGCATTTATTTTCATTTTTAAAAAAGCAACAAATGACATCAAAGGTGAAGGAGGGTTGACATCGTATAGAAGAAAAGGAAAAAAATTAAAATTTAAAATAGCACTTACAATCTGTTATCTTTTAAACATAAAGATACACTTATCTTTTAAGTAACAAATAGATTCAGATTTAGATTCCTTTATTGATCCCAGGGGGGAATTTCAGGAAATTGCAAAGGTGAAGGAGCGTTACATCGTACAGAAGAAAAGGAAAAAAATAAAAATAAGAAATTTAAAATAAAATTAAATTGTACTTACAATCCAGGGTTTTATCTTTTAAACATACAATGTTACAACGACAGGCATCTGCCAAGTTGAACCAGGTCAGTTGTGTTCCTTTTTGAAATAGGCAGACGACCCCATGTTCTATCAAAGAGCTCTGACTGTTCATTGTTTAAAAATCGCAGCTAAAATTGTTTGAATTACATGTCAAATGTCTGTAAGCATGTTTTTTCATTATATCACCCTGAGAAATGACAACATCCATTTGGGATCTGTGAATGGAACACAGGTAAAACATTCAGAGTTTTTTGGCTGCTAAAAGTCATGAAATGATCTTCACTTCAACTCTGTTTCGCACTTTTTAGCCTCAAATTAGTGATGACTAAAACTCCACTTTAGAAATGGAACAAATCCTGAAGCATTCGTGACTTATTAAACTCTTAGTAGCTCTAAAGAAGCAATAAACTCAAATGATGCAAAGATGCACTGATGCTATCCAGAACCTGTAGAAATAACGTTCTGCCAATTATTCACTTATAAGCTGTAATAATTAATGCTCATTAATTCAGCATTACAAAGTATGAAGAAAGTGCATATTCTGAGCTATAATGACTAATAAGGCAATTATTTATGATTTTCATGTCACAGATCTGTAATTATGTACTAACACAGATCATAATGAATAAAGATTAATACACAGTGAATAAACCATTTAGAAGTGCCTAATTTGGGCTTTATTGAACAAATAATAAGACCTTAAAAAGGCACAAATGTGTGCTCCTTAAAATAAAGTAAAGTAACTAAATGTTTTCCAGCTGTGCTGATTACTACCCACCTCTGTGTAGGAGGCTATTCTATGTTACAAATACGTATAGTGGAGCCATAAGCCCGAAATCCCGCATGGAGTGGTTCAGTGAAGGTGGTGTAGAATGTGTGCAGGTGTGTCGGCTTGTCAGAGACATCGTAGAAGGACAGAACGCCGGCTGGACAGTCCACATACACTCCCATTATCTTGGAGCGGGAGGGAGGGGTAGATATGGTGGTGGTCTTGGCATTATGCAAGGCAACATAATGTTTTTCATGGAATAAAAGACTCCAAGACTTGTCGCTGTATCCAAACTTAGATTCACCATAGTATCCTTTCCTTCTCATTGTTTTATATGCTACTGCCACAGCAGCTTCTGGCCCCCTCCACTCAGCCTCCCAGTAACAGCGTCCACTCAGAGTCTCCTTAGACAGCACCTGCTCCCACTGTTCAAATCTGTCTGGGTGATCAGGACGAGCCCGATTCAGCCACTCTTCTTTACTCCAGTCAGGCGAGTAAAGGTCTGCTGAATGTGCCACTCTGTTACCCTCACCCAGAGAGAGGTGTGTGTCTGCTGTGTTTGGGTCCAGTGTGAGCTTACAGGCATCTGTGCACGAGAAGAGAGAAAGAAATGATGTGCATGTGCTCAGCTTTGCTCTTTCTCTGTGAGCCACAGTTGTGTGTCAGTTTGTCTTACTTACAGCTGCAACTATCGAATATTTCCATTTTTCAATCTTCTAATGAATAATATCTCAAAATCTATCAATTCTATAAGAATAAGGACAGTTAAGATTCACTTTAATGATAAAATGAATACTTTGAATTTAAGGTATTATTGTTCTTTATTGCTATTAAGAAAAACCTACATAAAACAAGGCAATGGAAAAATACCACTGATGATAATTTCCATGAAAAGCTATTCCCAGCTGTGGGGAGCGGAGCAGGAGAGCGGCCGGAGGAAACAGCACCTTTAGCTACTTTTCCTAAAAAGCTGAAAAGAGCTTTTTAGTCAGATCTCATCAGTGACCATGTTTTAGATTCTATATGACCTATGATATGTTTCTCTCGGCTCCAGGCGGCCAGCTCACTGTTGTTTATTCGTAGAAAGAAATACAGCAAATATTACAGTAGCTATTAAACCCAATAATATCACCTCAAATTAGAGCTTTGATACAGACAGTTAGGTGCAGAGGGTTCTACCTCTGGATGCTGCAGGTCTGACAGGAAAGGATCGCTTTACTGGCGTGAATAAGCCTCTCCATAAAGCGTGATGTGCACAAACAGCACTTCATTTCCCATCAAACTGAAAAGCCCTAATCAGGGAAGCATGTGCTTTTATAAAAACCGGTAAAAATTCCAGTTAAAATCACTTTCAATCTTTAAACGACGCAAATGATCCAATATTATTGATTATTCACTGGAGAACAAACAGTTTAGAAAAAGAAATAAGTAAATATGCGTGTTTGCTGTGTGAGTGTGTATCTGTTGTGTGTGTGTGCGTGCGTGAGATAGTGTATATCTGTTGTGTGTGTGTGTGCATGAGAATGAATGTGTATCAGTTGTGTGTGTGTGTGTGTGCACGTGAGAGTGTGTATCTGTTGTGTGTGTGTGTGCGTGCGTGAGAGAGAGTGTGTATCTGTTGTGTGTGTGTGCGTGAGAGAGTGTGTATCTGTTGTGTGTGTGTGTGTGTGTGCGTGCGTGTGAGAGTGTGTATCTGTTGTGTGTGTGTGCGCGTGAGTGTGTATCTGTTGTGTGTGTGTGTGTGCGTGCGTGAGAGAGTATCTGTTGTGTGTGAGAGAGAGTGTGTATCTGTTGTGTGTGTGTGTATGAGAGAGAGAGTGTATCTGTTGTCTGTGTGTGTGTGTGAGAGAGAGTGTGTATCTGTTGTCTGTGTGTGTGTGCATGAGAGAGAGTGTATCTGTTGTGTGTGTGTGTGAGAGAGAGTGTGTATCTGTGTGGGTGTGTGTGTGTGAGAGAGAGTGTGTATCTGTGGGTGTGTGTGTGAGAGTGTGTATGTGTGTGTGTGTGAGAGAGAGAGTGTATCTGTTGTCTGTGTGCGTGCGCGTGAGAGTGTGTATCTGTTGTGTGTGTGTGCGCGTGAGTGTGTATCTGTTGTGTGTGTGTGTGCGTGCGTGAGAGAGTATCTGTTGTGTGTGAGAGAGAGTGTGTATCTGTTGTGTGTGTGTGTATGAGAGAGAGAGTGTATCTGTTGTCTGTGTGTGTGTGTGAGAGAGAGTGTATCTGTTGTCTGTGTGTGTGTGCATGAGAGAGAGTGTATCTGTTGTGTGTGTGTGTGAGAGAGTGTGTATCTGTGTGGGTGTGTGTGTGTGAGAGAGAGTGTGTATCTGTGTGGGTGTGTGTGTGAGAGTGTGTATGTGTGTGTGTGTGAGAGAGAGAGTGTATCTGTTGTCTGTGTGTGTGTGCGTGAGAGAGAGTGTATCTGTTGTGTGTGTGTGTGTGTGTGTGTGTGTGTGTGTGTGTGTGTACTTACATTTCTTCGGTCCTGGTTTGATTCTGTTCTCACCTCCATGTTCCACTCTAAACACACACACACGTTTATTTATTCATTTCAGTGTTCTCACCTTCCTCTCTCCCTCTCTCTGTCTTTCTCTCTCTCTTTCCTTCTCTCTCTCTCTCCCTCCCTTTCTCTCTCTCCCTCTCTCTTTCCTTCTCTCCCTCTCTGTCTGTCTCTCTCTCTCCCCTCTCTCTGTCTCTCTCTTTACCTTCTCTTTCTTTCTCTCTCTTTCTTTATCTCTCTCCCTCTCTTTCTTTCCCCCTCCCTCTTTCTTTCTCTCTCCCTCTCTTTCTTTCATTCTCTCTTTCCTTCTTTCTCTTTCTCTCTCTCCCTCTCTTTCTCCCTCTCTCTCTCTCTCTCTCACTGTTTGTCTCAATTAGTCGTTAACTAATAAAAGTAGTGATAACTCATAATTTATACGTCATTGGGATGGAAAAACGTCACTAATTAACATCTTATTGGAGTCTGTAATATAAATCATATCCATGTGAAATAAAATCTTAATTAATGCCATTTAATCATCATTCATCAAAAAACAAACAAATGAAAAAACATCAACACAACAGAATTAAAATGATCAGAATTAAATCATTAAGCAGCTTTTAACTACAGTCTCATGTTAACATTTAGTAATGGCGTTAATATTAATTAGGATAATAACTCAAATAAACAGCTTAAATTGTAGTAATATTGTGATAATTACACACAGCAGTAATTAATAGATGTGTTAATTATACTTCTGATGTTCTCAGGACTTTATTAAGTGCTGCTAATGGTAAACATGTTAGTACCTTTACAATAAGACTCACAAAGACAAATAATTACGGCTGATAAATATTTCAATAATAATAATGCTTTGTAAACACCATTACGAGGTATTTAAATGTTATGTAAATAATGTGTTTTAAACTTTCTCCACCTGGGACACCATGACAATAAAGCAGTGCTAATGAACCTTCAGAAACATCTTCATGCAGTTTTGTGCATTTTCTAAATGTACAGTAAGGACAGTGTAGCACATTAATTAGCGGCTGACTGTCACTGAATCATGTTTACTGTGAGCTCTTCTGTCTTTGAGTTTTACTGAAGAAATGTCTGTTCAACTTTACTATAATGATATTTATAGGGGTTTTAAGGGTTAATTCATTCATCAATTCATGCCTCAAATTAAAATAAATACATTCTTAAACTGAATGTTAATGAGTAATGGTTAAATAAGTACTATAATTTATATGTAAAGTGCTGGTGACGTAGTTTATAAGCAGTCTTTTGCCCTTCACAGAGCTTCTTAAGAGATACGTGCAGTCAACTTTATAATCAGGGTCACAGAAAACAAATAATTATTAATACTGGTCAAGAAATACATTCAAAGAGAATTGATGAGGGTTTATTTTATACAAACTGAAACTAAAACATCAGAAGTACAGAAATGTACTCACATCTACCTGAAGAGAACAGAAAAAACATCTACACGTGGACCATGGAGTCTGATCACACATCTCAGCATACACTAAGAACTGTTAACTTGGAGGACGGACAGTAAATGGACAGTCATCGCCTTATACCAGTGGTTCCCAGCCCTGGTCCTGGAGCATCTTCTGTAAACCTGCTCCATCATCTACGACACGGTACATATTCTGTCCTGTGTTGTCTAAAAGAGTCACTTGGTTGAATAAAGCAGTGCGTCTCTGTAAGAGACATGTGTGAGTTGTGGGTTCGCGCCTTCTCTCCTCGAGTCTGCTATGGGAGCTGAAAGGGGAGGTGTGTGTAACAAAGCTAGAAAAATAGCATAAAAAGAGCATCAAGCACTAAATAAAAATGATCGTATAAAGTCTTGTTTTTACTGTTAAATGTATAATGCAGGTTTTAGAATTGTTTTATTTCATGTTGCAGATGTAAAAGTGTTTTATTATGATCAGAGTCCTCTCTGAGTGGAGTCTGCATGTTCTCCCAGTGTCTGCGTGGGGTTCCTCCGGGTTCTCCGGCTTCCCCTCATAGTCCAAAGATATGCAGTCTGGCCAAATGGACATGGTGAATTGCCCCTGGGTGTGTTTGTCTGTCTGCACTGCGATGGACTGGTGACCTGTCCAGTTCAGGGTGTATCCTGCCTTCCACCCAATGACAGCAGCCCCCCAACCCCCCCGCCTTTGTATGTGTGTGTGTACATCGGTACATGTGTGTGTACATGTGTACATCGGCACTCCACAGGGCTCCACAGGGCTGCGTCCTCAGCCCTATTCTCTACACCCTGTTCACCCATGACTGTGTCGCCTTCCACAAGGACAACATCATCCTGAAGTTTGCTGACGACACAGCAGTGATAGGACGTATCACTGGTGGAGATGAAGCAGCCTACAGGAGGGAGGTGACCAGACTGGTGTCATGGTGTGATGATAACAACCTCATCCTCAACACGGACAAGACAAAGGAGCTGATAGTGGACATGAGGAAGGAGAGGAGACCTCATCGGCCACTTTTCATCCGGGAGCTCGAGGTGGAGAGGGTGAGCAGCTTTAAATACCTGGGTGTCCACATCAGTGAAGACCTCACATGGTCACTGAACACCAAGCAGCTAGTCAGAAAGGCTCAACAGCGGCTGTACTTCCTGAGGAGGCTAAGGAGGTTTGGGATGTCTCCGGTGATCCTCAGCAACTTCTACAACTGCGTCATTGAGAGCCTCCTGACCAGCTGCATCACCGTGTGGTACGGCAGCTTGACCATGATGGATCGTAAATGCCTACAGAGAGTGGTGAAGACTGCAGAGAAGATCACCAATTCTCCACTGCACTCTCTGCAGAACATTTACAACCACAGAGTCCAAAGGAAAGCTGCCTCCATCATCAAAGACCCCACCCACCCCCAGCACGGTCTGTTCAAACCTCTGCCCTCAGGACGGAGGTATAGGAGTATGATGTGCAAGACCTCCAGGTTAAAGAACTCCTTCTTCCCCACCGCAATCAGAGTTCTGAATCAGAAATAACTATTCACACTTCGGTCTGCCAGACTTGGGTACAGACGTGTGATGTGTATCCCACTGGTAAAGAACTCTTTCCTCAGGAATAACCTGCACCTACTGTCACTTTACTGTAGCACATGTTTACAATTGCACTATCGCACTTTACTACTCATTTCTGCTGCAGATAATCATGTTCCCGGCAAGGCACAGCACTATTTACCCATACCACTGTAATTTATACATTGCACTATTTCTTGATTAATATATATGGTTGTATATATAC